>NC_090739.1:129192820-129204070 GCF_036898095.1 Palaemon carinicauda
TTTTAAAGTCAACCAAAAATAATAATAATATTTTTAAAGTCAACCTCAAATAATAAACTATGAAGCACAAAATGATAATATACATTTCAGTTTGTTTATTTACTTCTTTCGTAGTGATTTTAATTCCCTGTTTCCTTTCCTTCTTTTCCAACTAGGGTTGTAGCTTAGCAAGTAACAATAATGATAATGAAGATGATGATGATAATGATGATAATTAATAATAATGATAATAAATAAATAAATAAATAATAATAATGATATTAATAATAATAATAGTGCAATGAATACTATTTAACCCAAATGCAAAATATAACGTTGCCTAAGATAATGGTATTGTCTTAATAAAAAAAAAAACAATTAAATTAATGAGAGTTCATGTATATTAAGGAGAAATATCAATAGAATGAACATGTTTGGGATAAAATAATGAAAGGTCATTCTAATGACCTTCATTCCACAACGTTAGGTCATTATCTGAAAGTGATCAGATAACCATGATTGTATTTCGAGGAAGACTAAAGCTTCTTTATTTCTCCAGAGCCTCAACTATATTGCATTACATGGCCACGTGCTGGGATTAGCTCTGGAGGAGGAGGAAAGTTACTGACGATGATTAAATATCCTTTTAGGATATTCTGTGTCGATGTGAAAAGGTCTTAGATTGACTGGTTTATGGATATGGAAAGATAATAAATTGTTGTGATGAAAGAGCAACCATATTTCGACGACTGCTTGTTGACTGAATGCCCCACATGTAGTAGTGAAGGAAATGGATATATATATATATATATATATATATATATATATATATATATATATATATATATATATATATATATATATATATATATATATATATATTTTCAAATAAGTCATATATTTCTTGATACATTAATGTCTGGATTCTCTTAACGACCTCGGGATTAGAGCCCCAGGCGAAATCACACAAAGAAAAGAGCTTGTGACCGGCCGGGAATCGAACCCTGGTCCGGCAAGCTTGTATAGACAGTGACTTACCACTTGGCCACGAAGTGGTAGTCACCAGGGTTCGATTCCCGGCTGATCAGAAGCTCTTGTCTCTTTGTGATTTCGCCCGGGGCTCTGATCCCGAGGTCGTTAAGAGAATTCAGACATTAATGTATCAAAAAATATATGGCTTATTTGAATATGAAAAACACGTCTAAATGTGCAAAAATTTATCATGTATATATATATATATATATATATATATATATATATATATATATATATATATGTATGTATTGATATGTCATTATCTGAGAATAGCAGATAAAACATCCACAATGATGGATAAAAGTTTTTTGTAGCTCTTGTAAACTACATCTGAATTCGACAGGTGCAAATGGAACTTACATTGATTGGATATGGTTTCTTCACTGGGTCTCCATCTGCATAACAAGGCCTATGGTAATGAATGTTTTTCAAGTCCTCATACTTTACTTACTTACTGTACTTTGATGGCTGCTTTTCCGGTCCCATACAGCAGGAGAACCCCACTCTCTACAGGACCTCCACTGTCGTTTTACCTTGTTCGTTCAGAGTATTTAACGTTTCAGATCACGCATTGTTCATTTACTGTTAAATCGTCACTGTTGTAGGATTTCTTAAATAAGAAAGTCTTCAGTTTCCTCTTGAATATTTTACAGTTCACTCTTAATTAAGTTTTTTTTTTTTTGTGCATATCATAATCCGTATGATTGTTGAGGCGAGTTCATAGATTGTTTTGGTACCCTTGCCAGTGAGGCATTTTTCGACCGAATACCCCACCTATAGTTGTGAAAGAAATGGATACTATTTCGAGGCTGGAGGTGAGGATGGCAGGTTCATCCTTGCCAAGATTCTTGGACATGATGTGTCTTACCATGGTAGTGGTATTTTTAGATTTATTTCAGAAGTAGGTCTTCTGAAAGATATTCAGGTTTTAAAATGACATCTTTGCTTCTATGGTTTTAATTGAATATAATTTTTAGTTTCTTTTATTTATGATAAACGATATCGGCGTCAATGACCTTAGATGTCAGGATGCCAGAAAACCTCAAATCAATCAATCAATCAATCATGCTAGTTTTTGCATATACAAATACATTTACCCGGGTGCCATATTTAAAGCTTTAAAGGCCACTCATGACTGGCAGAACAAAGGACAGTGACAATGCCTCAGAGACTGGCCATATGATCAACGCTCAAGCCCACTCTCCACCCAAGCTAGGACCAGGGAAGGTCATACAATGTACACTGATGACTCAGTAGGTAGACCCATAGTCTCCCCCAAGCTCCTTACCTCACAAGGATGGTGAGGTTGCAGACACTTAAAGAAACTGTCAAGCTTGAGCGGGGCTCGAACCCCTGTCAGGCAGTTCGCCAAGCTTGGAAGTTTCCATTAGGCCGCCACAACTATTAAAGGTTAAAGGTTAAAGTTGTCTGGTTTCAGTTCCAGTTCCATCAGAATAGATGCTCACCAGAACGTCAGCCGGGCAAGCCCAACCCCCCACTGTGGTGCCCTACCACAGCAGTAGCCTCCCCAGTAAACAGCTTAAACTCACGGCCTTGGGCGGGGATCGATCTCTTGCCACGCGAATGCGAGGCAAACACGTTACCACTGTACTAACCAGGATTTAGATATTTCGGTCATTTGATCACAGTGCAAATGTGCAACTAGGGAAAACTAACAGTTGTGCTTTGAAGGAAAATGTAATAGAGCATGAATAGGAAAATTGAAGAAATGAAGAAGTAGAAGTCTAAAGGTGGTTCAGCTTATGGTAGGATGGGGGAGCGGTGCAAAAGTGTTCCACTATACTCATTTTTTTTTAATGAGGCGCATTTACACGGACTCGTGGCGGTGCCCTTTTAGCTCAGAAAGGTTTCCTGCTATCTGATTGGTTAGAATTATCTTGTCCAACCAATCAGCAATCAGGAAACTTTTCCGAGCTGAAAGGGCACCCCGGCGAGTAGGTGCAAATCTGCTTCACTAAAAAGAATTGACTATATAGTTGCAACGTCGGCGCTAAACCCAGGTGAGCATTGACTTTTTGGAACCAAACTATCCTTCGGATCCAGTCAGTCAGTCTAGTAAATGCATGTACAAATGGACACAGGAATTCCTGGCCCACCTCGCTCTGAGGTAGTGCATCCTGTCACACCCTTACTTCATGGCTAGTGACCAAACAGCTATAGTCCATTTTTTTTAGCGAGGCAGTTATGCACCGACTCGCAACGGTGCCCTTTTAGCTCGGAAAAGTTTCTTGATCGCTAATTGGTTAGAATGATCTTGTCCAACCAATCAGCAATCAGGAAACTTTTCCGAGCTAAAAGGGCACTGCTGCGAGTCGGTGCATATCTGCCTCGCTAAAAAAATTGACTATAGTGTATGGAGAGATGGCATAGGAGGTGGGCGGAACTAAACGTAAGAACTTGTAGTGCAAAATGGGTGAGACAGGCAGGGTTACCAGGTTTTCCAAATGAGAAAAGGCCAACGTCTGATCACCTGCAGCTTTAAAATGCCAACCTAAGAATAGAAAAAAGCCCGAAAATAAAGCATTTAAGGCTAACCAATTTCATAAAGGCCAAATTTAGGTATCTAGCACGAAAAAGGCCAAATTTGAACTTTTTTGACCCCCAAAAAGGCCAACCTGGCAACCCTGTGCATTCCGACAATTACAAACCCAGGTAAAATATCCAAAAGATTGCTAGAATTATATACAGTTAAGGACATTTGTAAAATATGAAAATATTTTGTATAAAATTTTCCGGAATGCATTATTGATCTTTTCAAACATACGGACCCCTAGTGCAAAAGCATAAAAGAATAAAAACATAAATAAATTATATTAAGAATAATCCGAAGTCTCTAGCCAGTTCCTCAGGCAATTGTCTATATTGTCATCATCTTACCTCTTAAGTGTTATTTTTTTTTTTTTTTTTTTTTTTTTTTTTTTCTTTTTCTTTTTTTGAGGAGGGATTTCCTGTTGCCAATCAAGTTCACAAAATGTGCTAGTGCTGTCCGATGTTCTAACGTTTCGGGATTGTAAATAGGTATTTTTATTTGGTGTCTAAGAAAAAAAGAAAAAAAAAGTTTGAAATAAACAAAGTAATATTCATACATTTGATTTCAAACCTTATTATTGAAGATTACTACCATTTTCATTTAAATGTGATTATGATAGTAACATGGTTGTGACGTCCCTGTCCCGTTGTAGATATTAATTTCTAGTAGAGTATGCAACTGCTCACGTTGCAGAGTTGTGAATACCCATTGCCTGGTCTTCCCTGGTCCTAGCTGGGATGGACAGGGGTTTTTTAGCTCTAAGGACTTTGTCCTGTCCCTTACCTCTGCCACTCATGATTAACTTTTATAATACTTACCACTTCAGGCTAATTACCATTTAGTTGTATTTAGAAATCTACTTTTGTCATCCACTGTCTTGTGTTAAAGTTCTCTTGCTTGAGGGTACACTCGGGCACGCTGCTTGTCTTGTTTCTCTTCTTGTTTTGTGGATTCTTTTATAGTTTATATGTGAAATATTTATTTTTATGTTGGTACTGTTCCTAAGATATTTTATTTTAATTGTTAATTACTTCTCTTATTTCCTTGTTTCCTATCCACAATGGGCTATTTTCCCTGTTGGAGCCACTGGGCTTATAGCATCCTGCTTTTCCAACTAGAATTGTTGCTTAGCAAGTAGTAATAATGATAATGATCATATATTTATTGCTGCAATTGGAGGAAAATATTGAAAATTTTATCTAGCGTTCTTGAATCAGGCGACTTCAGATTCGCCACCAGTCAAGGTCTATTCTATAGAACTTAGCTGCAGTAATGGTTTGATGTAGAGCACCATTTGTTCCACCTGTATAAAGGTTTGTCCAGCATCCCTTCTACCTCTAGTGGAGTACACTTATTAGGCCTATACTTTATGCTTTCATTCACAAGGGTAGAAGAGACTCTTTAGCTATGGTAAGCAGCTCTTCTGGGAGAAGGACACTCCAAAATCAAGCCTTTGTTCTCTAGTCTTGGGTAGTGCCATAGCCTCTGTGCCATGGTCTTCCACTATCTTGGGTTAGAGTTCTCTTGCTTGAGAGTACACTCGGGCACATTATTCTATCTAATTTCTCTTCCTCTTGTTTTGTTAAAGTTTTTATAGTTTATATAGGACATATTTATTTGAATGTTGTTACTCTTAAATTTTTTTTTTCTTTTTTCCATTTCACACTGGGCTATTTTCCCTGTTGGAGCCCCTGGGCTTATAGCATCCGAGTTTTCCAAGTAGGGTTGTAGTTTAGCAAGGAATAATAATAATAATAATAATAATAATAATAATAATGGAGATATTTATTATAATGTTACTCTTCTTAAAATATTATTTTTCTTTGTTTCCTTTCCTCACCGGGCTATTTTCCCTGGTGGAGCTCCTGGGCTTATAGCATCCTGCTTTTCCAATTAGGGTGGAGCTTAGCAAGGAATAATAATAATAATAATAATAATAATAATAATAATAATAATAATAATAATAGCCATCCAACCTCTTAAACTTGACTTCAAAGCTTAATTTTGGCGTTCTCCTCCCCCCCCCCCCCACCCTTCCAGTTGAGTTTCAGCGTCGAAGTGCCTCCCGACCTCTCCTCGGACTATACGATTCCAATTTATGGAATTAAAATGAAATCGACGATTGACTGCTCTGGACATGCTCTGGAAAGTTGATAGATTAATTGGATTTTTACCTACGTACAGCTGGGCCCTGCGAGACCAATCAGCGTTCAAGGCCATCTAGGGGAAAACGCTTTAAAGTAGCAGTTATGAAATTTGACAGCAAGATGAAAGAATCGAAGCGGGGGGGGGGGGGGGGCTAGGAGGTTAATTTGACAGCAAGATGAAAGAATCGAGGGGGGGGGGGGCTAGGAGGTTAATTTGACAGCAAGATGAAAGAATCGAAAGGGGGGGGGAGGGCTAGGAGGTTAATTTGACAGCAAGATGAAAGAATCGACAGGGGGGTGGGAGGGCTAGGAGGTTAATTTGACAGCAAGATGAAAGAATCGAAAGGGGGGGGGGGTGGGAGGGCTAGGAGGTTAATTTGACAGCAAGATGAAAGAATCGAGGGAGGGGGGGGGTTAGGAGGTTAATTTGACAGCAAGATGAAAGAATCGAGGGAGGGGGGGGTTAGGAGGTTAATTTGACAGCAAGATGAAAGAATCGAGGGAGGGGGGGGGGCTAGGAGGTTAATTTGACAGCAAGATGAAAGAATCGACAGGGGGGTGGGAGGGCTAGGAGGTTAATTTGACAGCAAGATGAAAGAATCGAAAGGGGGGGGGGGGGGTGGGAGGGCTAGGAGGTTAATTTGACAGCAAGATGAAAGAATCAAAGGGGGGAGGGGGTTAGGAGGTTAATTTGACAGCAAGATGAAAGAATCAAAGGGGGGAGGGGAGGAGGTTAATTTGACAGCAAGATGAAAGAATCGAAATGGGGGGGGGGGGCGGTAGGAAGTTAATTTGTCAGTAATATGAAAGAATCGAAGCGAGAAGGGGGGGGGGGCTAGGAGGTTATAAAGCAAATGCAACTAGAGAGAGAAGCAACACTACAAACACACTGAATTAATGCTTGCAGTGCACCGCGTGTTTTGCGCGGTGTGCATCACCACACTTAAAATATTTGCTGTAAAAACACGGTAAAAATCCTGGAATAAATGTTGCCAGGCATTTACCGTTTTAAAAACCGATATATTGAAGTAAAATGTTGATATTACGGTCACCAACCTATAAAAGATAATAAAGTAAGGTGAAATTACGGTCGCCTATATTTTACTGAAATACGACTGAGAACAGTATATTGTACGGAGAATTTTCAATTAAATTAATTATTATTATTTTTTTTACTGTGCATATAAGGTGATTAGTGGTCAGATAACGTTATCAACAACGAATAAATAAAACCAACACGCATGAAATATAAACACAAAGTCAAGAAATAACTAAATATTATGATAGCATTGATACAGGCATTAGAGCCAGTTTTCCGAGTGTGGCTTCCAATTCTTTTCTAAATAGGGATTCGCGAGCCAACTGGCAAACGGTGATACCAGACCTCAATTGGTAGTGAGAATGAGGGTTGATGACGTCAGAAGCGGGGAAAACAAGAGACAGGGATCTGGCAGCACTGTTTGTTGCCATTCTTCTTCTTTAGATTGCCTGGAGCTTCTCTAGGGATCTGGCGGCATTGTTTGTTGCCATTCTTCTTCTTTAGATTGCCTGGAGCTTCTCTAGGGATCTGGCGGCACTGTTTGTTGCCATTCTTCTTCTTTAGATTGCCTGGAGCTTCTCTAGGGATCTGGCGGCACTGTTTGTTGCCATTCTTCTTCTTTAGATTGCCTGGAGCTTCTCTAGGGATCTGGCGGCACTGTTTGTTGCCATTCTTCTTCTTTAGATTGCCTGGAGCTTCTCTAGGGATCTGGCGGCACTGTTTGTTGCCATTCTTCTTCTTTAGATTGCCTGGAGCTTCTCTAGGGATCTGGCGGCACTGTTTGTTGCCATTCTTCTTCTTTAGATTGCCTGGAGCTTCTCTAGGGATCTGGCGGCACTGTTTGTTGCCATTCTTCTTCTTCTTTAGATTGCCTGGAGCTTCTCTCCGGATAGGGGCTTTTTTGCCAGATCCCGCCCTTTGGATTTCCCGCTTCTGACGTCATCTACCCTCAGTCTCACTACCTAGGTCTGGTATCACTGTTTGCCCGTTGACCACGCTCGATCGTGTGGACAGGACTTAAACAGTTTCTCAAAATCCTTGCCTCCTTTGTCTTTATCTAGTTTTCCATAAAGTAAAAGTAACATTTTGGTGACCTCTGTTGTTATATCTGGTCAAAATTAATCTTATTGTGGTATTAAAAGCACCAGTTCTTCTCGAAACGTACAAACACCATCAAAAGTTTTATCTAATTCTACTGTCTTGGGTTTGAGTTCTCTTGCTTGAGGGTAAACTCGGGGACACTTTTCTTTATAATTTCTCTTCCTTTCATTTTGTTAAAAGTTTATAGAGTTTATATAGGAAATATTTATTTTAATGTTACTGTTCTTAAAACATTTTTCACCTTGTTTCTTTTCCTCACTGAGCTATTTTCCCTGTTTGGGGCCCCTGTGCTTATAGAATTCTGCTTTTCCAACCAGGGCTGTAGCTTGGAAAGTATCAACAACAACAACGATAATATTAATAATAAGATTCCAAGCTTGCCGATGCGGTCTTAGTATTTTTTCATGTTTTTAATCGGCTGTGGTACATTTTTCTACGGCGTAGAATTTTTACTATTAAGATACTATCTAGTTCCTTTATTTTTTCCTGTCGTACTTAATTTTATCACTGCTAAATCAGTCTGAATTTTTTGTTTTGTTTTTAAAGTATTGCTCACAATATAGTTTCTACTATAAGATAACTCTTAAGTTCATTTTTTCCTGTCTTAGTTTGTAGCTCTTCTAAATTAGATTTTATTTTTTCAAATATTTAGTTTTTTTTTTTTTATATATATAGTATTGCTCACAATATAGTTTCTACTATAAGGTACTATAAAGTTCGTTTATTTTTCCTGTAAGTTTGTAGCTCTTCTAAATCAATAATTATTTTTATCAAATTTTATTTTTTTTTTTTTTAATTATTGCTTACACTATAGCTTCTACTATAAAATAGTATAAAGTTCGTATATTTTTTCCTGTCTAAGTTTGTTGCTCTTCTAAATCAATTAATTTTTCTTCAAATGTTTATCCTTTATTTTTACTGTTGGTTTCAAATGATTAATTTTCTTTTTAAAGTATTATCACAATATAGTTAAATAGTATTATTTACTGTATATTATTCCCCGACTATAAACATTTGGTTATTCAATTTAATGATGTAATATTTAGGGCACGGTGCTTAATAAATTTCAAGTGACTTCATAGTTATTACCAATTGAAAAGTGGCATTACTATATTTCAAGTTTCCTAATTAGTGAACTAATGTATTGAACTAATGTATGTAAGATTCTAATTATAAATAATCATAATTAAATTGAAAATTTTAAAAATAAATTTTATACAAGATTGATTATGTATATATATATATATATATATATATATATATATATATATATATATATATATATATATATATATATGCATGTACTGATATGTAGCCTCCGAAATAAACACAATCAACAGGCGTTTATACTTTAATTTTTTTTAGGATTAAATTACAGATGTAGACATTTGTAAACTTGCCAAATTAATAAGTTTAAAAAAAATGAAATGGATAAAATAATTTTAGGTCATATCCGTAAGTTCAACCAGTGTTTACGGAAACAACGATAGAAATTAATGCATAATTATATTAGTTCTAACAATATGCCGTTGTTTAAAATTATAATATAGAAGAGAACAGTTTCTAGTTAAAAAAGTTTAAATTAAAAAAAAATATTGCAAGATATTTTCTTCACGATAAAAAGGAAATTTATATTTATCATAGAATGTTAATTTCCTATACACAGAGTCCTTACACTTGTACATTAAAATTAAAGTGTTTGGCAATGCATCCATTCATTTATACAGCTTAAAACTCGCCAGGAAATAATATTGAGCAGTGACAGTCTGAAGATAAAAGATTTTAACTGCACCGCGGTTCTCTCACCATTGACTGTATGTTAACACTGAACAGTTACTACTGAATTTGACTGTTCAAGGGTTCTCTTACAATTGACTGTTTACGTTAACAGTGACTTCAGTTTGTAACTGAAACAGAAGCTCGCTTACCATTGACAATTTACGTTAACATTATGACCAGGTATCAAGGGATGACCTGCAAGCATCATATGTGGATGGATAAAGTTAAGTCCTTGTACTATCATTAGGTTTCCACGCTCCTGGGGTTCAGGGATTTTTCCAGGGATTTGTCCTGGGCTTCTCTTGCGCTTCTGGGCTTCCAGACACCGCTCACGACCAGGAGACACCTCTCTTGCAGCAGTAGGACCCAATCTCCTGTTACTGGCGTCCAACTTCGGCTTCTCCTCTAAGATTTCTCTGACCCTGGTAGCACTCGGACGTTCGTTCGGGAGTGCTTGGAGGAGGTTGTTGATCAGCTGGTTCACTTTACTCGAGTATGAGCTAGGTACTGGTCTCTGAAATAATAGGTTGTTTTGCACTGTAGTTTTCATCTTTGCTATGTTTCATTACTTATTTTTGCTTTGGATTATACCTATCTTATTTTCATTCTTACACTCTTGTATTTTCTGATTCCTTATTTCTATTTTCATTTGATTTTAAGTTGCTCCTTTCTGTAAAGTATTGAATATTATTAAATAATCAGCTTATACTTTCATTACACTTATGTCTCTGAGGGCGGATTACGATTAATTTAGTAGATGATTTATTAAACATAAGGGAGAAATATTTAAGGATAAAACCTGTTTTATCATAAATACTATCTATCTATATCTATCTATCTATCTATCTATCTATCGATATACTGTATGCCTAGCAAATTTATCTAAGATAAAAAGACACACATCGCTATGTAACTATTGTTAATAAAGTTACCCAAAACATTATTAAGGGTCAAACAGTTAAACAATAACCCATTATTTCCCCTTCCTACTTCATCTTGCTGTTCAGCTTCGCTTTATGGATATTGCACAATCACGAAGTTTCCCTTAAGTTTTACTTTGGTGCCGAAAAGCCTTCTGGACCCCAGAACTAGGCACTGTGATTGATTGATTATTTGATTGGTTGATTGATTGTGAGTTATCTGGCATCCTGACATCTAAGGTCATTGACGCCTGGGCACTATGACCCATATACATTCTACCCGTGATAGAACAATCTAAATTAGATATTTGCAGGATTTTTGTTTCCGCAATTGTAAAGTGAAGACGTGTCATTGTATGTGGTACGCAGAATGAAGCGTAGTTTGCGCACTGTCCGTGCACTGTATAGGCATAAGTTACGCACTGTTTATGCAATGCGCGTTTAAAAATGGCCAGCGTTAGTACGTAAGAGACGCAATGACACTTACTTGTTTTCTCATAGATTAGATTAAGTATTACCACGCATTGACACACCCATGTGCATAATGCGTTAATCAACGTGGGCAGTGTTCACTCGGGCTCCCACAGTGCTCATCTTGGTGGCAAGCACATGGCATGAACATTAATGCGTGTGTGTGTGTTTTTTTTTTTTTTTTTTTTTTTTTTTTTTTTTTTTTTTTTTTTTTTTTAATTACTGACC
>NC_090739.1:129204570-129217070 GCF_036898095.1 Palaemon carinicauda
ATTACCCGCATTGACACACCATGTGCAAAATGCGTCACTCCGAGTTTCCGCAGTGCTCATCTTGGTGGCAAGTACATGGCATGAACATTAATGCATGTGTGTGTGTGTGTGTGTGTGTGTGTGTGTGTGTGTGTGGTGCGCGCGCGCGCGGTTTTTTTTTTTTTTTTAATTACTGCCCGTTGCAATGCGTGGTATTAAAAGCTTAAAAGGTCGCCTCATGAATGGCAGAGGCAAGGGACAGTGACATTGCCCTATCCCTAGAGACTGACCATATATACACATGATCAGCGCCAAGCTATCTCTCTACCCAAGCTAGGACCAGGAAGGCCAGGCAATTAGCTACTGACGACTCAGCAGATAGCGCCCAAGCCCTCTCTCCACCCAAGCCCCTCTCTCCACCCAAGCTAGGACCAAGGAGGGCCAGGCAATAGCTACTGATGACTCAGCAGATAACGCCCAAGCCCTCTCTCCACACAAGGTAGGACCAAGGAGGGCCAGGTAGTGGCTGCTGATGACTCAGCAGATAGACCTATAGGCTCCCCCAAAACCTCCCATCCTTAGCTCACAAGGATGGCGAGGTTGCATCGACCAAAGAAACTAAAGAGTTCGAGCGGGACTAACCCCAGTGTGGCGTTCACCAGTCAGGGACATTACCGCATCCTTCAAGTGTCTGAAGGAGGATACTAAGGAGGATACCTACCAAAGTGCTTCGTTTCTGGATGAATTTCAGCATCTCGCCGGCATTCCTGAAGGCTGGCTCTAACTTGCTCAGTTCGTATAAGGTGCATCCTAAGGCCCACATGTCCCCTTTGGCATCACATACAGATTTAGGTGAAGTTCTGGGCTCTGTATGGAATACATAATGAAAGCAGTTCTTAAATATGTAATAAAAGGCAGTTCTTAAATGCGTAATAAAAGGCAGTTCTTGAATACATAAAAGGTAGTTCTTAAATACGTAATAAAAGGCAGTTCTTGAATACATAATAAAAGGCAGTTCTTAAATACGTAATAAAAGCAGTTCTTAAATACGTAATAAATGGCTGGTCTTAAATATATGATAAAAGACAGTTCTTAAATACGGAATAAAAGGCAGTTCTTAAATAAATAATGATATAAATGGCAGTTCTTAAATACATAATATAGGGCAGTTCTTAAATACATAATAAAGGGCAGTTCTTAAATACATATTAAATAGCAGTTCTTAAATATATGATAAAAGACAGTTCTTAAATACATTATAAAAGGAGGTTCTTAAATAAATAATGATATAAACGGCAGTTCTTAAATATATGATAAAAAGTAGTTCTTAAATACAAAGCAAAAGGTAGTTCTTAAATAAAGTAAAAGGTAGTTCTAAGAATTCTGAGATAGCTTATAGATTCTGGACCCGCGCTAATATGAATCATTAAATTTTAGTATTTTCAATTTTTTTATGCCTTTTAGATATCAATGTTGATAGTATATAAGTACATTTTGAAAACTCAATTAATCTTGAACAAAGTTTTATTTTTATCAAGTTACACAATACGTGATATTTTGTAATTAAAAAAAAAAACAGTTTCTAATATTTGAAGACAAGTAAAAGAGTCTTCTATTAATAGAATTAACGTGATATCGTTTATTATAAGTAAAGAATATTCAATTAGAACCATAAAAGCAATTATGTCATCATAAAAGTTAAATACCTTTAAAGAAGACTTTCTTCTGAAATCTAAAAATGTCGCTAGCATTGTACGACACATCCTGTCCAAGAATCTTGGCAAGGATGAACCTGCCATCCTCACCTCGAGCCTCAAACAGATATATATTTCTTTCCGTGCTATGAGTGGGACATTGTCAACAAATGCCTTACTGTCAAGGGTATCAATATGGCTGGTGTTGGCCAGTTACTTTCTTTACTTTGATGGCTGCTTTTCCGGTCCCATACAGCAGGGGAACCCCACTCTCTACAGGACCTCCACTGTCATTTCATCTTGTTCGTTCAGAGTATTTAACGTTTCATATCGCGTATTGTTCATTTACTGTTAAATCGTCACTGTCAAAAGACTCGTGAAATAAGAAAGTCTTCCCAGTTTTCAGTTTCCTCTTGAAAGCCTTAATGTCTTCAATCATTCGAATGTTTCGTGGGAGATTATTATATAGTCTCGGGGCCGCATATTTAAAGGCTCTAGAGACTAAAGTAGACATATATCTAGGTTCCAACAGTTTAAAGCCATCTGTAACTATTCTCGTGTCGACACGATTTGTTAGCAGAAATCTATTCATAGAAATGCGTGTGCTATTAAACGGAATATAGATAGAATATTTAAATTGAAAGCCATTTAAATGTTAATTATTACAAAAGGAAATTGAATCCCAATTGAAAATACTTTTACTTTAATTTTTAAATGTCAGGGTAATCAGTAAGCGTTTCACACTTTCCAATTACTGCGATATCTGCATAATGTATGCGGGTCATAAAATCTACATTTGTCACGGAAATTGAAGAAAAAAAATTACGCTATTTAATATTCAATTATTTTGCAATCAAGGTAGCCTATCACCCATATTTAGTAGTTAAATTCTTGCAATAACGAAACAAGCACGTTGTTTACATATTCCCCAGTTTAGTTTAGTTTACTTACCATGAAATAAGAGAAGGATTTTGGTACTTTCCTGTTATTGCCCCACCACTAATTTCCGATATAACCCCAATACTATTTATTTAGGTTAGGTTTTTAATTATTTAATCCGTAGATGGATAAAATTCAAACCTAACCTAGCCCAACCCAACCCAACCTGAAAATAGTAATGGGGTTATATCTGAAATTAGCGGTGGGACATTAACAGGAAAGTAAATTTTTTTTTCAACCACCGTAGCTAAATATAAAGTGTAGGTCAATGCTGAAGGGACTGAGCAAATGATTATAATGTTTACAATGTAATGTTTACAATGCACCACGTGAGTCCTTTGATAAGTTTTATTCAAAATATATACAATGTATCTAAGAATTACTGATTAAACTTCCGTCTCCAATAACAAAGACTACCACTAAATTATTTACTTTTTCTTTAAAGAAAAATATTCTCTATTTGGGTAAACTACTGATGAGCTTCATCCCTAAATGGACAATCGTTATCTTTAATGTCATATTTTAATGACCCTATAAATTAGTTTTAGTTCGGTGTCCATGACTATTTATTAGCATACCTGGTTCTACTGATCCGTACCAAAATTAAAAAGAAAAATATAATTGTTTGTGGTATTAAAGAGCTTTGTCTGTTCAATAATTTAATAGCAATTAACGCAACGAACTTCAGCATACTAAAAAGTAAATCACCCATAGTGTAATCACCCGTAGTTATAAACAAATCGAATGGCGAAATGAAAATAAACAAAATTTGACATTAGTTGAACGGATTCAACCCCCGATTTAAAATTAGTTCCTTTGATTTACTATAGTAAGCCGTAATTAAGTGGGTTTTAGACCAAGTTAATTTACTAGATTTGACGTCAATATGTCACAAATATTGTGAAGAAGTCCAGTCTGTCAATGTTTTTTTTTTGCATTAAGATATTAAACTTAAGTTTTGATCGTATATGAACCCCATTATTAAAGGTCAAGGTCAAGGTGTCTGGTTTCAGTTCGTTTCATCAGAATAGATGCTCACCAGAACGTCAGCCAGGCAAGACCAACCCACCATTGTGGTGCCCAACTACAGCAGTGGCCTCCCCAGTAAACAGCTTAATCTCGTGGTCCTGGGCTGGGATCGATCTGCTGCCATGTGACTGCAAGTCAGACACGTTACCACTGTACTAGCCAGGTGGCTATATTAGGATGGGATAATCAACTCTCCAAACTACAGTACACCTCAAAATTGCCACAACTAAGCAATTAAAATCACTTACTGCATAAATGATAGTTCCCATAACTGAAGCCTGGATATCTTTCTTGGATCGAAGGATCTTGGCCAGTCCAAAATCCCCTAGTTTGATAGTCCCGTCTTCGTGCTTCAAGATATTCAAGGGTTTTATGTCTCTATGGATGACACCTTTGGAGTGCAGATACTGAGGGGAAAAGGATTTTGATTATTAGAGAGAGAGAGAGAGAGAGAGAGAGAGAGAGAGAGAGAGAGGAGAGAGAGAGAGAGAGAGAGAGAGAGAGAGAGAGAGAGAGAGAGAGAGTGGAGTAAATGTATGCGTGTTAACAAGTAGGAAGAATAATGAGATTTCAGCTCTCAGCTAACGAAGAGCACATATGTGTACTAAAATCTACGGTCTCATATCCCCATCTTTCACATGTTGATCGTGAATTCATCTACTGTTTAATAAAAAAAAAATCCTGGCTCTGGATCACCTACAAAATCTAATAAACTTTTTAGGTTAACATTTCTGACATATGTAACTTTTTGAGTTAGGGTGGTGACAAAATCCGGATCAGGATCAGCGCTCAAATCTAATAAACGTTTTAGGTTAACACATTTGTGATGTATGTAACTTCTTGAATTAGAGTGGTGACCCCCCTCAAAAAAAAAAAAAAAACATGACTGATGTAACTTTTTTTAGTTAGGGTGGTGACAAAATCCGGATCAGGATCAGCGCTCAAATCTAAATAAACTTTTTAGGTTAACACATTTCTGACGTATGTAACTTTTTGAATTAGGGTGGTGACCAAAAAAAAAAAACTACAAGTTAACTTTCTTGGCGAAGGTAATTACGCAAATTGTTTTAATAAACGATACAATAAACTGTATATACGAGCACTTACCTCCACCGCTTTAATGACATCCAAAAACCACCCAGTGACTTGTCTCTCCGTGAAGTAATGTCCCGAAGCTCTTCGCTGCTTGATATTAGCGTACAAGTCGCTTCCTCCACAGTACTCCATGATAATGTGAATTTCAGTCATTTTATTATTCCCTGCTCCGTAACATCCCTGGAGCAGAGTTTAAATCTCTTCAACAAATATTTTCAAGGTTAAGTTTTCTTGGAGATTGGAAGATTTGATCAGTTTTTATTATTATTATTATTATTATTATTATTATTATTATTATTATTATTATTATTATTATTATTATTATTATTATTAAACTAGAATACCACCATTATAGGTATATGCTGTAGTAAACAAAAATATGTTAGAAATAACGGCAACCCTTTTATTTCCTATGATTAGTTCTCTGACAAAGGCAAGTTATGTTTCGTTTAAAATTTAGCAGTGGCAGAGAGATTATATATTTAGGAAAACATTACTCCATAATCAACGTCTTTTGAAGAAATTTTAAAACTACAAACTGTCAAAAATCGTAAAACCTATGGTAAAATTGCATATAACTGGCCCAAAAAATGGCTGTTCCACCAACACTCACTAATCAAATCTTACTTGATTTCAAATAATATTGACGAAATAATACTTTAATTTTTCACATTGCGATATATCGTTCATATTCAGTTGGACTAGGCCTATTTCATCTGTTAAATCTATTGAGAGAAAACAACACTTATTTACCTCACATCTAACTATATTTGGGTGATTCAGTTTCTCGAGCAGCTTCCCTTCCTTAATTGTGTCATCAATGATTTTCTGGGTTAGTCCACTGAGGTTAACCTGGGGGAAGAAATGCACAATGTACTTGTTTTCCAAGTGCTTCGATAATGTGGATTTGACAAACTAGCAATGTTTGTTGTGAAATGCCGAATGCTTTGGAATATACAGTATAAGATACAAGGTCCTGTAATATGGAAAGAATAGGGCTTTCTTGCAATGCAGGGGCCAGAAAATCAGCCCTTAAAAGTAAATTAGAGTAAATTAATGTAAGTAAATAGCTTTTGCACTCACAGGAAGCAATGGAATCAGTCATCAATATACGGTCTTTCATTATAGGGGAACGCTTATTGTTAAATTATAATTGGTGTTAAAATAAATCTCTATATAGATTAATTTTGAGGTTCATCTTAAACCTCGTTCTGATTTGGATAACCTGAGAGAGAGAGAGAGAGAGAGAGAGAGAGAGAGAGAGAGAGAGAGAGAGAGAGAGAGAGAGAGAGAGAGAGAGAGAGAGAGGGCAATTTAAATTTCCCAACAGTCCAATCGTTCCTTCGAAATGGTACTTATCTAAACCTGTGGTAGATATTTTAGTATACATCGTATGTATGTTATCCTCGAGGACTTCCTTATACTAATTAGCTTGACATATTTTCTTTTAATAATGGAATGGTAAACATAATTTCACAAAGTCCATTATATGTATACCTACACAATGAAATGGAAATTGAAAGATTGGAAAATGACGTAAGGAGGAGAATGGTAGACTTAGTAAAGATTTCAGAGGAGGTAAGTGTCATGACTGAGATGATGTAGGCTTGTGTAGAAGATGGATGGTGGGGAGGGAGTGACGAAGGTTTGGGAGGAGTCTGTGATTGGGGGAGGAGTCTGTGATTGGGGGAGGAGTCTGTGATTGGGGGAGGCAGAGAATTAGAAGGAGAGAGAGGGTGAAAGACTACATAGAGAGAAGAGGTTTTTGGTGGAAGAGGATGCTTTTGATAAAAAAAGTTATTGAGAGGGTACATCATGCAAAGACTCCTTAATGTAGGGATAAGGTGGGAAAGAAGACATACTGAAATAAGAAGTTATAACAATTTGAGCTGCTTTTAACTCTACTTGTGTTCGAACCTAAGTAGGTTGTAGGTGTATTAAGGATATGCTGACATACCGTATGGAAGCTAGTTGCATGGAAGTTTTTTCAATTGAAAGCAAAAAACATAATTATGACTGTAAAAACAGCCTTTCAGGGCGACAAAAGTGTTTAAAGGAATAAATGCCTTATTTAGAGATTCGTAAAGTAGTCAACTGATAGTTTATAAATACGTTTAGAATAAGGGTCTTTGATTACCCATTCCTCAGTGTTAGTACTCACCACCTTCACTGCACATTTGTTCCCGCTTCTATCTCCCAAGTAAACTGTTCCAAAGGCCCCTTGCCCTATCTTCTTGATTAATGTGACACTCGACATTTTACACCTGAAAGAAGAAATTAAGATAAACAAAAATTACGAAGATTTGGGTCTTATCAGAGAGTGTTTTTAAAGTTATTTTTTTCTTTTTTCTACATGTAGCTTAATGATAAATTAAACTGCTGTGGGAATTCTTAACTTTTTTTTTCTATGATTTATATCAATATTTGTAAAGTTGTTTTTGTTGTTGTTGTTGTTGAAAATGATACATTAAACTGCTGTGGGAATTCTGATTTTTTTTTCTATAATTTATAGCAACATTTGTTAAGTTGTTGTTGTTGTTGTTGTTGAAAATGATACATTAAACTGCTGTGGGAATTCTGAATTTTTTCTATGATTTATATCAATATTTGTCAAGTTTTTTTGTTGTTGTTTTTGAAAATTGCCTGCCCCCTTCGTCCAAACACGGGTTCTTGCAATTATGCAACCCGTAGGTGCGAGTTAAGTGATGGCAGGGGTAGGACCCAACAAGGTTTTATTCACAGGGTGGTATCCAACGCGCTGTGGCAAATTCAATAACTGTTTAATGAGAATCGTTTCACGCTATCGCAGCGCGTGGACGCCTCCATGAACCATAATTCAATTTGCGACAATTCCATTTACGACAGCGAGTATCAAACCACGCGTCGGAAACCGCCCTATTTAAAAGCTGCATATGTAATGCTATCTGTAATGCCTATAAATGAACATAAACGAGACTCATATACAATTTTGTCGTTTCAATGAACAGCAACGAAGGAAGGTTAAACGTGTAGTAGATACATAAGCTAAGTGACTGATTAGTTTTTTAATACAGTGAGAAATCAGACAGTGTGTGTAACAAAAACTTCCTTCCATGATTACCTTTTTTGGGACGAATCATAGATTTCCTTCACTGAAATGGGCCAAAATTTGCCCCAGGACTTCATCACTGAAATGGGCCAAAATTTGCCCCAGGACTTCATCACTGAAATGGGCCAAAATTTGCCCCAGGACTTCATCACTGAAATGGGCCAAAATTTGTCCCAGGGCTTCATCACTGAAATGGGCCAAAATTTGTCCCAGGGCTTCATCACTGAAATGGGCCAAAATTTGTCCCAGGGCTTCTTCACTGAAATGACCCAAAATTTGTCCCAGGGCTTCATCACTGAAATGGGCCAAAATTTGTCCCAGGGCTTCATCACTGAAATGGGCCAAAATTTGTCCCAGGGCTTCATCACTGAAATGGGCCAAAATTTGTCCCAGGGCTTCATCACTGAAATGGGCCAAAATTTGTCCCAGGGCTTCATCACTGAAATGGGCCAAAATTTGTCCCAGGGCTTCATCATTGAAATGGGCCAAAATTTGTCCCAGGGCTTCATCACTGAAATGGGCCAAAATTTGTCCCAGGGCTTCATCACTGAAATGGGCCAAAATTTGTCCCAGGGCTTCATCACTGAAATGGGCCAAAATTTGTCCCAGGGCTTCATCACTGAAATGGGCCAAAATTTGTCCCAGGGCTTCATCACTGAAATGGGCCAAAATTTGTCCCAGGGCTTCATCACTGAAATGGGCCAAAATTTGTCCCAGGGCTTCATCACTGAAATGGGCCAAAATTTGTCCCAGGGCTTCATCACTGAAATGGGCCAAAATTTGTCCCAGGGCTTCATCACTGAAATGGGCCAAAATTTGCCCCAGGGCTTCATCACTGAAATGGGCCAAAATTTGTCATAGGGCTTCATCACTGAAATGGGCCAAAATTTGTCCCAGGGCTTCATCACTGAAATGGGCCAAAATTTGTCCCAGGGCTTCATCACTGAAATGGGCCAAAATTTGTCCCAGGGCTTCTTCACTGAAATGACCCAAAATTTGTCCCAGGACTTCTTCACTGAAATGACCCAAAATTTGTCCCAGGACTTCTTCACTGAAATGACCCAAAATTTGTCCAAGGCTTCAGTGTAATGGCCCAAAATTTGTCCAAGACTTCAGTTTAATGGCCCAAAATTTGTCAAGGTGACCAAGAGGCAATAGCACTTCGAGCTTTAAAGTCTTTGAAAAGGGAAAATATTATGAACAAGTAGAACCTTAATGAAAAAGGTTTATTAATCTGACAGGCAAAGTCAACCAGATTCCACCAGCTTATATATGATACGTTCATGAAGAGTAAGACTTCACTCTGGTTGAGGTTAGGTTAAGGGGAATCCTTGCGTCACACTGATTTACGTCGTCACGGGTCATATAAGGTCATGGAAGGCAGGTGTCGTTGGTCAGAAAATGTTATGTTAAAACTGGCATAGATAGATTAAAATGCATGGAAATTTCGGCGGTGTGTAACTATTTTGCTATCTTGGCGTTATAAACCACAAAAATCCAGGTCTCCCATTAAGATTTTCTATAAAACCTGGATGTTATAATGGTTAACGAACATATACTGTATGACAACAAAATCTAGTTATTCTTATAAATGGAATACAGTAGATTTGCCTGGCTTTTAAGCTTCACCAATATTAATCGACGATAAGGAGTTCGGTCGAAGGACCCTGAAAATTTGTCATGTTTAAATGGTCAAATACACACTATAACAACATTCATTAAACTAGAGTTTTCATATTCTTGAAACTTCATATAGCGAGCCCCGGTTTGTCAAGTGGGCGTTTTTATACTATTTTGGGGCCCACCATATTTAAAAGTTCTAAAACTAACTGGGGTGGTACATCTTTGCTCCAATGACTCAAAACCTCCTCTAACTAGTCTCGTGTCAACACCGAGAAATTGGATGTATGCTACACAGAGAAACTCTCGAAACACTTTAGAATACACTTCTGATAAGTCATTGCTAATTTCATACATCAATTATGATTTTTTTTTTAAACTGCCAATGTACCTAAAGCGTGACAGAGGCAGACTTCTCTCGTGGGTGGAACACTCATCATTAATCTTGTATTTTGTAAGATCATAATTTGTATTTGAAAGTAAAATGCGTGGGAAATTAAGAGTAATAACACAGGTAATCAAATTCTTAATTATACTTAAATTATTCTTAAATTTTATTCGCATGGATAATTCGAATTCCAACCCTTACATTCCTAAAGACTATGCAAGCTCCTGCTACATCTGAAACACTTATGATATTAAGATTTTAAGAAGAATCTAAAGACTTTCTTGTTCTACAAGTGCTTCAATAATTTGGATCTGACAAACACCCATGATGCTTTGTGATACTCAAATTAACTAAGAATATATATGATAAACTGATCTTGGTTCTATCCCATGCGAAATAGAACCAGAAAAACAGCCCTTAAAGTAAAGATGGGCTCCTGGCTAGTACAGTGGTAACACTTTCGCCTAGCATTCGCATGGCAGCAGATCGATCCCCGCCCAGGACCGTGAGTTTAAGCTGTTTACTGGGGAGGCCACTGCTGAGGTTGGGTACCACAGTGTAGGGGTTGGGTTTGCCCGGCTGACGTTCTGGTGAGCATCTATTCTGATGAAATTGGAACTGAAACCAGATAACTTTAATTTTACTTTGACCTTACTTCAGCTAATTGAGGATACTGTTATATTGTTCTTACCTCTATTTAACGTTGGTATTGTAGGTAACGTCCCTTAGTATCGTAGATTACGTTCCTGAAGAACATCAACGTTTTACACCGATGTAAAAGTATTCACTATATTCAAATGGTACACAATTCTTGTAATTATGCTCAAGAGTTCAAAGTTGGCTTTTGACCACAAGTTTCCACACAATGTGATGAGAGTCAACTGACAACTAGTGGAAAAGTTTCGAGAGATACAAGGCATTGCCTTTGTTTACGAGAAGTCATTTCAAACGACTGTTATCACGTGACACTAACTGTATTGTTTCGTAGTTATTCCCGTTTGCTAGGTTTGATTTAATATTCAAAATGATAATCATTTAAACGTATCCTTGATACTCATACAAAATTGGTTAACTTTGCCGAGTTCTAAATGAAATTGATACATCACGTAAGATCAAAGGGAGTCAAGTTGCCTTTTAAACATGAAACGTAAAACTAGTGTTTCGCTAAATATAATCAGTTGTGTTTACTGACGTATTCATAGCTCTCTCTCTCTCTCTCTCTCTCTCTCTCTCTCTCTCTCTCTCTCTCTCTCTCTCTCTCTCTCTCTCTCTCTCTATATATATATATATATACACATATATATATATACACAAATATATATATATATATATATATATATATATATATATATATATATATATATATATATATATATATATATATATATATATATATATATATGTGTGTGTGTGTGTGTATATATATGTATGTATATATATGTATGTATATATATATATATATATATATATATATATATATATATACAAATATATATATATATATATATATATATATATATATATATATATATATATATATGTATATATATATC
Organism: Palaemon carinicauda; assembly: GCF_036898095.1. NCBI lineage: Eukaryota > Metazoa > Arthropoda > Malacostraca > Decapoda > Palaemonidae > Palaemon > Palaemon carinicauda. The sequence goes on from NC_090739.1 coordinate 129,215,956, forward strand.
TATGTATATATATATATATATATATATATATATATATATATATATATATATATATATATATATATATATATATATATATAAAACAGCGTAAACGGTAATCGGTTTAGCTTGATTTGACATAATTGCCTGAAGCTCTACGTGACAAACCTTTGGGTTATAGTTATTAATAGGAGAGAAAAAAAGACTTAAATAAGGTGTAAGACTTATTATAATTATAACAATTGTGTAAGAGAAGAAACTTCAAGAATATTGGCTTTAATGATCGACAAATCTGTATATATTTTAATAGCTTAAATTGTAATATTTAACACTTTCCAACATGCATATCATGGCTTAATATCTTTGAATAGTGAGTGTATTTGAGTTGTTAGATCCAAATTTGAGTTTTATATACAAATTTGATTTGATATCCTAATTTTAGTTGATGTATCCAAATTTGAGTTGATATATTAAGATTTGAGTTGATATAACCAAAATTGCGTTGATATATCCAAAATTGACTTGATGTATCCAAATTTGAGTTGATATAAAATTTGAGTTGATATATCTAAATTTAAGTTTATTTATCCAAATTTGAGTTGTTATATCCAAATTTGAGTTGAAATGTCCAAATTTGAGTTGATATATCCAAATTTGAGTTGACATATCCAAATTTGAGTTGAAATATCCAAATTTGAGTTGATATATCCAAATTTGAGTTTATATATCCAAATTTGAGTTGATATATTAAAATTTCAGTTGATATATCTAAATTTAAGTTTATATATCCAAATTTGAGTTGATATATCCAAAATTGACTGGATGTATCCAAATTTGAGTTGATATATCAAAATTTCAGTTGATATATCTAAATTTAAGTTGATATATCCAAATTTGAGTTGATATATCCAAAATTGACTGGATGTATCCAAATTTGAGTTGATATATCCAAAATTGACTGGATGTATCCAAATTTGAGTTGATATATCAAAATTTCAGTTGATATATCTAAATTTAAGTTGATATATCCAAATTTGAGTTGATATATCCAAAATTGACTGGATGTATCCAAATTTGAGTTGATATATCCAAAATTGACTGGATGTATCCAAATTTGAGTTGATATATCAAAATTT
>NC_090739.1:129222070-129237070 GCF_036898095.1 Palaemon carinicauda
TAAACATAATATATTGTATATATGCTTCCTGCTCGGCTGATTCGCCTTGACTGATGAAAAAATGGGACCGCGCGCATCAGTGATTCTGAATCGCCATGAATCTCCATGATTTGAATTGACTCGATTCGCTTGGTGTAAACGATTCCATTGAATTTAACGTGGCGAATCATGACGAATCATGAATTGGGATGATTCTCCATGAATTGAATCGATTCGATTCGCTTGGTGTAAACGCAGCCTTATAAAGATAGTGAATCCTTTTAAATGTAGGTAAAAAAATAATGAATCAATCCAGATGGTATAAGTATAGTTAATCATTCTATATGTAGGTAAAAAGACAGTGAATCATTCTATATGTAGGTAAAAAGACAGTGAATCATTCTATATGTAGGTAAAAAGACAGTGAATCATTCTAAATGTAGGTAAAAAGACAGTGAATCATTCTATATGTAGGTAAAAAGACAGTGAATCATTCTAAATGTAAGTAAAAAGACAGTGAATCATTCTATATGTAGGTAAAAAGACAGTGAATCATTCTAAATGTAGGTAAAAAGACAGTGAATCATTCTATATGTAGGTAAAAAGACAGTGAATCATTCTATATGTAGGTAAAAAGACAGTGAATCATTCTATATGTAGGTAAAAAGACAGTGAATCATTCTAAATGTAAGTAAAAAGACAGTGAATCATTCTAAATGTAGGTAAAAAGACAGTGAATCATTCTATATGTAGGTAAAAAGACAGTGAATCATTCTAAATGTAGGTAAAAAGACAGTGAATCATTCTATATGTAGGTAAAAAGACAGTGAATCATTCTAAATGTAGGTAAAAAGACAGTGAATCATTCTATATGTAGGTAAAAAGACAGTGAATCATTCTATATGTAGGTAAAAAGACAGTGAATCATTCTAAATGTAGGTAAAAAGACAGTGAATCATTCTAAATGTAGGTAAAAAGACAGTGAATCATTCTAAATGTAGGTAAAAAGACAGTGAATCATTCTAAATGTAGGTAAAAAGACAGTGAATCATTCTAAATGTAGGTAAAAACTCTGAATCATTCTAAATGTAGGTAAAAAGATAGTGAAGCATTCTAAATGTAGGTAAAAATGACAGTGAATCTTTCTATATGTAGGTAAAAAGATAGTGAAGCATTCTAAATGTAGGTAAAAAAGACAGTGAATCATTCTAAATGTAGGTAAAAAAGACAGTGAATCATTCTAAATGTAGGTAAAAAAGACAGTGAATCATTCTAAATGTAGGTAAAAAAGACAGTGAATCATTCTAAATGTAGGTAAAAAAAACAGTGAATCATTCTAAATGTAGGTAAAAAAGACAGTGAATCATTCTATATGTAGGTAAAAAGATAGTGAAGCATTCTAAATGTAGGTAAAAAAGACAGTGAATCATTCTAAATGTAAGTAAAAAGACAGTGAATCATTCTAAATGTAGGTAAAAAGACAGTGAATCATTCTAAATGTAGGTAAAAAGATAGTGAAGCATTCTAAATGTAGGTAAAAAAGACAGTGAATCATTCTAAATGTAGGTAAAAAAGACAGTGAAGCATTCTAAATGTAGGTAAAAAAACAGTGAATCATTCTAAATGTAGGTAAAAAAGACAGTGAATCATTCTAAATGTAAGTAAAAAGACAGTGAATCATTCTAAATGTAGGTAAAAAAGACAGTGAATCATTCTAAATGTAGGTAAAAAAGACAGTGAATCATTCTATATGTAGGTAAAAAGATAGTGAAGCATTCTAAATGTAGGTAAAAAAGACAGTGAAGCATTCTAAATGTAGGTAAAAAAACAGTGAATCATTCTAAATGTAGGTAAAAAAGACAGTGAATCATTCTAAATGTAAGTAAAAAAGACAGTGAATCATTCTAAATGTAGGTAAAAAAGACAGTGAATCATTCTAAATGTAGGTAAAAAAGACAGTGAATCATTCTAAATGTAGGTAAAAAAAACAGTGAATCATTCTAAATGTAGGTAAAAAAGACAGTGAATCATTCTATATGTAGGTAAAAAGATAGTGAAGCATTCTAAATGTAGGTAAAAAAGACAATGAATCATTCTATATGTAGGTAAAAAGATAGTGAAGCATTCTAAATGTAGGTAAAAAAGACAGTGAATCATTCTAAATGTAGGTAAAAAAAACAGTGAATCATTCTAAATGTAGGTAAAAAAGACAGTGAATCATTCTATATGTAGGTAAAAAGATAGTGAAGCATTCTAAATGTAGGTAAAAAAGACAGTGAATCATTCTAAATGTAGGTAAAAAAGACAGTGAATCATTCTATATGTAGGTAAAAAGATAGTGAAGCATTCTAAATGTAGGTAAAAAAGACAGTGAATCATTCTATATGTAGGTAAAAAGATAGTGAAGCATTCTAAATGTAGGTAAAAAAGACAGTGAATCATTCTAAATGTAGGTAAAAAAGACAGTGAATCATTCTAAATGTAGGTAAAAAAAACAGTGAATCATTCTAAATGTAGGTAAAAAAGACAGTGAATCATTCTATATGTAGGTAAAAAGATAGTGAAGCATTCTAAATGTAGGTAAAAAAGACAGTGAATCATTCTAAATGTAGGTAAAAAAGACAGTGAATCATTCTATATGTAGGTAAAAAGATAGTGAATCATTCTATATGTAGGTAAAAAGATAGTGAAGCATTCTAAATGTAGGTAAAAAAAACAGTGAATCATTCTAAATGTAGGTAAAAAAGACAGTGAATCATTCTATATGTAGGTAAAAAGATAGTGAAGCATTCTAAATGTAGGTAAAAAAGATAGTGAAGCATTCTAAATGTAGGTAAAAAAGACAGTGAATCATTCTATATGTAGGTAAAAAGATAGTGAAGCATTCTAAATGTAGGTAAAAAAGACAGTGAATCATTCTAAATGTAGGTAAAAAAGACAGTGAATCATTCTAAATGTAGGTAAAAAAAACAGTGAATCATTCTAAATGTAGGTAAAAAAGACAGTGAATCATTCTATATGTAGGTAAAAAGATAGTGAAGCATTCTATATGTAGGTAAAAAGATAGTGAAGCATTCTAAATGTAGGTAAAAAAGACAGTGAATCATTCTAAATGTAGGTAAAAAAGACAGTGAATCATTCTATATGTAGGTAAAAAGATAGTGAATCATTCTATATGTAGGTAAAAAGATAGTGAAGCATTCTAAATGTAGGTAAAAAAAACAGTGAATCATTCTAAATGTAGGTAAAAAAGACAGTGAATCATTCTAAATGTAGGTAAAAAAGACAGTGAATCATTCTAAATGTAGGTAAAAAAAACAGTGAATCATTCTAAATGTAGGTAAAAAAGACAGTGAATCATTCTATATGTAGGTAAAAAGATAGTGAAGCATTCTAAATGTAGGTAAAAAAGACAGTGAATCATTCTAAATGTAGGTAAAAAAGACAGTGAATCATTCTAAATGTAGGTAAAAAAGACAGTGAATCATTCTAAATGTAGGTAAAAAAGACAGTGAATCATTCTAAATGTAGGTAAAAAAAACAGTGAATCATTCTAAATGTAGGTAAAAAAGACAGTGAATCATTCTATATGTAGGTAAAAAGATAGTGAAGCATTCTAAATGTAGGTAAAAAAGACAGTGAATCATTCTAAATGTAAGTAAAAAGACAGTGAATCATTCTAAATGTAGGTAAAAAGACAGTGAATCATTCTAAATGTAGGTAAAAAGATAGTGAAGCATTCTAAATGTAGGTAAAAAAGACAGTGAATCATTCTAAATGTAGGTAAAAAAGACAGTGAAGCATTCTAAATGTAGGTAAAAAAACAGTGAATCATTCTAAATGTAGGTAAAAAAGACAGTGAATCATTCTAAATGTAAGTAAAAAGACAGTGAATCATTCTAAATGTAGGTAAAAAAGACAGTGAATCATTCTAAATGTAGGTAAAAAAGACAGTGAATCATTCTATATGTAGGTAAAAAGATAGTGAAGCATTCTAAATGTAGGTAAAAAGACAGTGAATCATTCTATATGTAGGTAAAAAGATAGTGAAGCATTCTAAATGTAGGTAAAAAAGACAGTGAATCATTCTAAATGTAGGTAAAAAAACAGTGAATCATTCTAAATGTAGGTAAAAAAGACAGTGAATCATTCTAAATGTAGGTAAAAAAGACAGTGAATCATTCTAAATGTAGGTAAAAAGATAGTGAAGCATTCTAAATGTAGGTAAAAAAGACAGTGAATCATTCTATATGTAGGTAAAAAGATAGTGAAGCATTCTAAATGTAGGTAAAAAAGACAGTGAATCATTCTAAATGTAGGTAAAAAAGACAGTGAATCATTCTAAATGTAGGTAAAAAAAACAGTGAATCATTCTAAATGTAGGTAAAAAAGACAGTGAATCATTCTATATGTAGGTAAAAAGATAGTGAAGCATTCTAAATGTAGGTAAAAAAGACAGTGAATCATTCTAAATGTAAGTAAAAAGACAGTGAATCATTCTAAATGTAGGTAAAAAGACAGTGAATCATTCTAAATGTAGGTAAAAAGATAGTGAAGCATTCTAAATGTAGGTAAAAAAGACAGTGAATCATTCTAAATGTAGGTAAAAAAGACAGTGAAGCATTCTAAATGTAGGTAAAAAAACAGTGAATCATTCTAAATGTAGGTAAAAAAGACAGTGAATCATTCTAAATGTAAGTAAAAAGACAGTGAATCATTCTAAATGTAGGTAAAAAAGACAGTGAATCATTCTAAATGTAGGTAAAAAAGACAGTGAATCATTCTATATGTAGGTAAAAAGATAGTGAAGCATTCTAAATGTAGGTAAAAAGACAGTGAATCATTCTATATGTAGGTAAAAAGATAGTGAAGCATTCTAAATGTAGGTAAAAAAGACAGTGAAGCATTCTAAATGTAGGTAAAAAAACAGTGAATCATTCTAAATGTAGGTAAAAAAGACAGTGAATCATTCTAAATGTAGGTAAAAAAGACAGTGAATCATTCTAAATGTAGGTAAAAAAGACAGTGAATCATTCTATATGTAGGTAAAAAGATAGTGAAGCATTCTAAATGTAGGTAAAAAAGACAGTGAATCATTCTAAATGTAAGTAAAAAGACAGTGAATCATTCTAAATGTAGGTAAAAAGACAGTGAATCATTCTATATGTAGGTAAAAAGATAGTGAAGCATTCTAAATGTAGGTAAAAAAGACAGTGAATCATTCTAAATGTAGGTAAAAAAGACAGTGAATCATTCTAAATGTAGGTAAAAAAAACAGTGAATCATTTTAAATGTAGGTAAAAAAGACAGTGAATCATTCTAAATGTAGGTAAAAAAGACAGTGAATCATTCTATATGTAGGTAAAAAAGACAGTGAATCATTCTATATGTAGGTAAAAAGATAGTGAAGCATTCTAAATGTAGGTAAAAAAGACAGTGAAGCATTCTAAATGTAGGTAAAAAAGACAGTGAATCATTCTAAATGTAGGTAAAAAAAACAGTGAATCATTCTAAATGTAGGTAAAAAAGACAGTGAATCATTCTAAATGTAGGTAAAAAAGACAGTGAATCATTCTAAATGTAGGTAAAAAAGACAGTGAATCATTCTATATGTAGGTAAAAAGATAGTGAAGCATTCTAAATGTAGGTAAAAAAGACAGTGAAGCATTCTAAATGTAGGTAAAAAAGACAGTGAATCATTCTAAATGTAAGTAAAAAGACAGTGAATCATTCTAAATGTAGGTAAAAAAGACAGTGAATCATTCTAAATGTAGGTAAAAAAGACAGTGAATCATTCTATATGTAGGTAAAAAGACAGTGAATCATTCTAAATGTAAGTAAAAAGACAGTGAATCATTCTAAATGTAGGTAAAAAAGACAGTGAATCATTCTAAATGTAGGTAAAAAAGACAGTGAATCATTCTAAATGTAGGTAAAAAAGACAGTGAATCATTCTAAATGTAAGTAAAAAAACAGTGAATCATTCTAAATGTAGGTAAAAAGACAGTGAATCATTCTAAATGTAGGTAAAAAAGACAGTGAATCATTCTAAATGTAAGTAAAAAAACAGTGAATCATTCTAAATGTAGGTAAAAAGACAGTGAATCATTCTAAATGTAGGTAAAAAAGACAGTGAATCATTCTAAATGTAAGTAAAAAAACAGTGAATCATTCTAAATGTAGGTAAAAAGACAGTGAATCATTCTAAATGTAGGTAAAAAAGACAGTGAATCATTCTAAATGTAAGTAAAAAGACAGTGAATCATTCTAAATGTAGGTAAAAAGATAGTGAAGCATTCTAAATGTAGGTAAAAAAGACAGTGAAGCATTCTAAATGTAGGTAAAAAAACAGTGAATCATTCTAAATGTAGGTAAAAAAGACAGTGAATCATTCTATATGTAGGTAAAAAGACAGTGAATCATTCTAAATGTAAGTAAAAAAACAGTGAATCATTCTAAATGTAGGTAAAAAGACAGTGAAGCATTCTAAATGTAGGTAAAAAAGACAGTGAATCATTCTAAATGTAAGTAAAAAAACAGTGAATCATTCTAAATGTAGGTAAAAAGACAGTGAATCATTCTAAATGTAGGTAAAAAAGACAGTGAATCATTCTAAATGTAAGTAAAAAGACAGTGAATCATTCTAAATGTAGGTAAAAAGATAGTGAAGCATTCTAAATGTAGGTAAAAAAGACAGTGAAGCATTCTAAATGTAAGTAAAAAGACAGTGAATCATTCTAAATGTAGGTAAAAAAAGACAGTGAATCATTCTAAATGTAAGTAAAAAGACAGTGAATCATTCTAAATGTAGGTAAAAAGATAGTGAAGCATTCTAAATGTAGGTAAAAAAGACAGTGAATCATTCTAAATGTAAGTAAAAAGACAGTGAATCATTCTATATGTAAGTAAAAAGACAGTGAATCATTCTAAATGTAGGTAAAAAGATAGTGAAGCATTCTAAATGTAGGTAAAAAAGACAGTGAAGCATTCTAAATGTAGGTAAAGAAACAGTGAATCATTCTAAATGTAGGTAAAAAAGACAGTGAATCATTCTATATGTAGGTAAAAAGACAGTGAATCATTCTAAATGTAGGTAAAAAAGACAGTGAATCATTCTAAATGTAAGTAAAAAGACAGTGAATCATTCTAAATGTAAGTAAAAAGACAGTGAATCATTCTAAATGTAGGTAAAAAAAACAGTGAATCATTCTATATGTAGGTAAAAAGATAGTGAAGCATTCTAAATGTAGGTAAAAAAGACAGTGAATCATTCTATATGTAGGTAAAAAGACAGTGAATCATTCTAAATGTAGGTAAAAAAGACAGTGAATCATTCTAAATGTAAGTAAAAAGACAGTGAATCATTCTAAATGTAAGTAAAAAGACAGTGAATCATTCTAAATGTAGGTAAAAAAGACAGTGAATCATTCTATATGTAGGTAAAAAAGATAGTGAAGCATTCTAAATGTAGGTAAAAAAGACAGTGAATCATTCTAAATGTAAGTAAAAAGACAGTGAATCATTCTAAATGTAGGTAAAAAGATAGTGAAGCATTCTAAATGTAGGTAAAAAAGACAGTGAATCATTCTAAATGTAAGTAAAAAAACAGTGAATCATTCTAAATGTAGGTAAAAAGACAGTGAATCATTCTAAATGTAGGTAAAAAGATAGTGAATCATTCTAAATGTAGGTAAAAAAGACAGTGAATCATTCTAAATGTAAGTAAAAAAACAGTGAATCATTCTAAATGTAGGTAAAAAAGACAGTGAATCATTATAAATGTAGGTAAAAAAGACAGTGAATCATTCTAAATGTAAGTAAAAAGACAGTGAATCATTCTAAATGTAGGTAAAAAAGACAGTGAATCATTCTAAATGTAGGTAAAAAAGACAGTGAATCATTCTATATGTAGGTAAAAAGATAGTGAAGCATTCTAAATGTAGGTAAAAAAGACAGTGAATCATTCTAAATGTAGGTAAAAAAACAGTGAATCATTCTAAATGTAGGTAAAAAAGACAGTGAATCATTCTAAATGTAAGTAAAAAGACAGTGAATCATTCTAAATGTAGGTAAAAAAAGACAGTGAATCATTCTAAATGTAAGTAAAAAGACAGTGAATCATTCTAAATGTAGGTAAAAAAGACAGTGAATCATTCTAAATGTAGGTAAAAAAGACAGTGAATCATTCTATATGTAGGTAAAAAGATAGTGAAGCATTCTAAATGTAGGTAAAAAAGACAGTGAATCATTCTAAATGTAGGTAAAAAAGACAGTGAATCATTCTAAATGTAGGTAAAAAGACAGTGAATCATTCTAAATGTAGGTAAAAAGACAGTGAATCATTCTAAATGTAGGTAAAAAAGACAGTGAATCATTCTAAATGTAGGTAAAAAGACAGTGAATCATTCTAAATGTAGGTAAAAAAGACAGTGAATCATTCTAAATGTAGGTAAAAAGATAGTGAAGCATTCTAAATGTAGGTAAAAAAGACAGTGAATCATTCTAAATGTAAGTAAAAAAACAGTGAATCATTCTAAATGTAGGTAAAAAGACAGTGAATCATTCTAAATGTAGGTAAAAAGATAGTGAAGCATTCTAAATGTAGGTAAAAAAGACAGTGAATCATTCTAAATGTAAGTAAAAAAACAGTGAATCATTCTAAATGTAGGTAAAAAAGACAGTGAATCATTCTAAATGTAGGTAAAAAAGACAGTGAATCATTCTAAATGTAAGTAAAAAGACAGTGAATCATTCTAAATGTAGGTAAAAAAGACAGTGAATCATTCTAAATGTAGGTAAAAAAGACAGTGAATCATTCTATATGTAGGTAAAAAGATAGTGAAGCATTCTAAATGTAGGTAAAAAAGACAGTGAATCATTCTAAATGTAGGTAAAAAAACAGTGAATCATTCTAAATGTAGGTAAAAAAGACAGTGAATCATTCTAAATGTAAGTAAAAAGACAGTGAATCATTCTAAATGTAGGTAAAAAAGACAGTGAATCATTCTAAATGTAAGTAAAAAGACAGTGAATCATTCTAAATGTAGGTAAAAAAGACAGTGAATCATTCTAAATGTAGGTAAAAAAGACAGTGAATCATTCTATATGTAGGTAAAAAGATAGTGAAGCATTCTAAATGTAGGTAAAAAAGACAGTGAATCATTCTAAATGTAGGTAAAAAAGACAGTGAATCATTCTAAATGTAGGTAAAAAAGACAGTGAATCATTCTAAATGTAGGTAAAAAAGACAGTGAATCATTCTAAATGTAAGTAAAAAGACAGTGAATCATTCTAAATGTAGGTAAAAAAGACAGTGAACCATTCTAAATGTAAGTAAAAAGACAGTGAATCATTCTAAATGTAGGTAAAAAGACAGTGAATCATTCTATATGTAGGTAAAAAAACAGTGAATCATCCTAAATGCACAATTAAAAAGACAGTGAATCATTCTAGATATCGGTGACCTGCTCTTGCCAGCTCCAACGCTTCAGAAAATTCGATTTTGAGATTAGCATATTGCATATGCAAGATTCTTGATCACTCAACGTTCATCCTGATGTTTTCCTCGCTTGCGTCTTGATATTCAGTCGTCTGAATTCCTGAATCGGAACGTTCAGTCATCCGATGACTCGTCTTGTTCAGAGAACTCGATTTCATATTCAGTTCTTGAATGATTGATTGATTGATTTAAAGTTTTCAGGCATCCTGAAATCTAAGGACATTGACGCCTCAGTTCTTCAATAGTTCTATCTATTCTTCGTAGTTATTCCTTTTTTATTTATTTATGAACGATGTCTTTTAATGTTGTTACTGTTTTTTAGAATATGTTATTTGGATTGTTTATTACTTCGCTTGTAGTTTATTTGTTTCATTGTTTCATTTCATCACTGGGCTATTTTTCCATGATGGAGCCCTTGGGCTTATAGCATCCTGCTTTTCCTAGTAGGGTTGTAGCTTAGCTGTTAATAATAACAACAACAACAACAATAATAATAATAACAATAGAAATAATAATAATAATAATAATAATAGTAACAATAACAACAACAACAATAATAATAATAATATTAATAATGATAATAATTATAATAATAATAATAATAATAATAATAATAATAATAATTATAATAATAATAATTATAATAACAATAACAATAGAAATAATAATAATAGTAATAATAGTAACAATAACAACAATAACAACAACAACAATAATAATAATAATAATAATAATAATAATAATAATAATAATAATAATAATAATAATAATAATAATAATAATAATGATAGCGTATAGACCAGGCTCATTTATAAAAGTACATTTTTTTTAAAGACAAAAAGGAACAGTATTTGATTTGACATTTTTACGTTGAATGAAGTATTACATAAAGCTTTGCGCATATTATTATGCTTGTCTTTTCTTCAACTGGTTTTACATGACAACTATCTTAGAATTTTAGTAATTGTTTCATGTAATGTTGGGAGTGGAATGCCAACTTTCATACTTTTCAAGAGATTTTAAACATTAAACATTAAGTTGCAGCAAATGTTTTTATGTTGACCAGGCTGACGTGAGTCTTTTTATAGTTTATATATGACATATATGTTTTTGACGTTATTAATAGTTTATATAGGACATATCTGTTTTGATGTTGTTACAGTTTTTAGATTGATTTATTGTTAATTTGTTCTCATCATTTATTCATTTCCTTATTTCCTTTCCTCACTGGGATATTTTTCCCTAATGAAGCCCTTGGGCTTATAGCATACTGCTTTTCCAACTAGGGTTGTAGCTTGGCTAGTAATAATAATAATAATAGCAATGATAATAATGATAATGAAAGATAATTACTTACTCGATCCTTCTACAAATAAAATTATTAACAACAATATATAAAATATAATATTGTTTACAATATAATAATTTTCCAAATTTCTAATAATCAATCGATTATAGTTTCTGTTAAAATCACATTTTTTACATATTTTTACAGGATAAAATTTGTCTGATAAAATTTAACCTTGTGATGACAAAATTTTTTTTAATACAATTCCCCTGCCTAATTTACCATATCCGTAGACTGATATAGTGCATACGTCAACTTTAATTAATCGGATTATCTATGTTATCACTATGCATATCTATGTTATTAATATGCGCAACAGAGCTTGACACGTACCTAATATATTTCCGTGAAAAGTATTTTTCCTTAACCGGGAAACAAATCTGATTTGAATACTGAGGAGTGTCAAGAACAGGAGAGAGAGAGAGAGAGAGGAGAGAGAGAGAGAGAGAGAGAGAGAGAGAGAGAGAGAGAGAGAGAGTGATAAAAACTACTCTTAATTTAACCATTATTTTATGAGAGAGAGAGAGAGAGAGAGAGAGAGAGAGAGAGAGAGAGAGAGAGAGAGAGAGAGAGAGAGAGAGAGAGAGTTTAATTGAAGTGTTTTAACTATTTACAACATTGTTTGCTGATATAGGTATTTTTCTTTTGTCTTTTTTTTTAATTTCATGGGAAAGATGACCTCTCTCTCTCTCTCTCTCTCTCTCTCTCTCTCTCTCTCTCTCTCTCTATATATATATATATATATATATGTGTGTATGTGTATAAATATATATATAAATGTATGTCACATACACACACACACACACACACACACACACATATATATATATATATATATATATATTAATATTTATCCTCATGTGTACACTTATGTATACTCATATAAGTCATGCCTTATGCTAGATATCAAGTTAATCATAAGATTTCTTTTGTAGTAATAGAGAAATCCTTTGACAAAGTGAAAACCATTCCAGACTTCTCCTGGAAACTGATAAGGTCATTCTGTCTCTTGCAACAGCTTTGCATCGATTATGAGAGGGTACGTAGCTAATGAGCTGAAGGTTTTTTTTTTTTTTTTTGTCTTCATCGGAGCATTATTCATTATTCTTTATATATTTTGAAACCTTGGGAAAAGTTTGAGCGAACGAGGGTTTTTAGAGTAAATTTCGTCGTGGTTGGCAATATTAGTTCTTAAAGAGTGATGGAGTAGAGTCTTTGTTTTTGGTGAGTTCTTTTAGTGAGTGGGGTAAAAATAAACTATGGCGTACCCTTAACGTCTGGAAAATAATGATGTGACTATATGGAATTTTATATATCGCCCAAGGGTACGGGTTATTTATTAGTACAAAAAGCGCCAGAGATGTAAGATTGCCAAAAAAAAAAAAAAAAGAAAAAAAAAACACTATACTGATTTTTTTTAATGAGGCGCATTTGCACAGACTCGCAGAGGTGCCCTTTTACCTCGTACCCGTTTTCCACTAGCTGATTGGTTAGAATGATTTTGTCCAACCAATCAGCAAGTAGGAAACTTTTCCGAGCTAAAAGAGCATCCCTGCGAGTCAGTGCAAATACGCCTTATTAAAAAAATTAATTATGGTACTTTACCTTAATGTTTGTTTTCTTGGTCCTTACACACGGGAAAATCTTCTCCCTTACACAACCAACGAGATTTGTTTGTCGTATATATTTTTAAGTATTTAGAGTAACGTCTTTCCTTCTTCTTCTTCTTTGTCTGCATCTTTTCCCACTTCTATGTGGGGTCGATGTTTCTGGTCAGCTTTCTCCATCTACCTCTGTCCCACACCTGGTAGATGGAGAAAGCTGACTAGAAACATCGACTTTCCTAGTCTGCGTTAATTGTCAAATGTATAGTATCATAGCATTCCATGAAAAAGAGTCTTCAACTTCTTCTTGAAAACCTTAATACCATCAATCCTTCAGATATCTAGTTGGAGTTCGTTATACAATGTTGGGGGCGTGTATTTTTGAGAGTTGTAATTTCGATCGTTTGATTCAACTTATCATTCTTTTGTCAGATAATATCTGACTCAGGGTCACTGTGTGGGGCCCCCTGTGCCTTCCAAGGAATCAGGGCTAATGTCTGTGGCCTCTTGGACTAACCAGGGCTCAGGGCCACTGCCGTTAGTCCCTGGGCATCCCCGGGGGTCAGGGTTACTTCCTATGGCACTTGGGCCTCTTCAGGCCTAAGGTCAATTGCCTTGGCCTCCCTCTGCCTCCCCAGTGGTCAGGGCTACTGCCCTGGGCCCCTGGACCTCTTCAGGCCTCAGGGCTACTGCCTGGGTCAGCCTGTGCCTCCCTAGGGGTCACTGCTACTGCCTTGGGCCCCTGAGCCTCTGTAGGCCTCAGGGCCACTGCCTGGGTCCACCTGTGCCTCCCTAGGGGTCAGGGCTACTGCCTTGGGCCCCTGGACCTCTTCAGGCCTCAGGGCCACTGCCTGGGTCCGCCTGTGCCTCCCAGGGGTCAGGGCTACTGCCTTAGGCCCCTGGGCCTCGTCAGGCCTCAGGGCCACTGCCTGGGTCCGCCTGTGCCTCCTCAGGGATCACTGCTATTGCCTTTGACCCCTGGACCTCTTCAGGCCTCAGGGCCGCTGCCCTGTGTCCGCCTGAGCCTCCCCAGGAGTCACTGCTACTGCATTGGGCCCCTGAGCCTCTTTAGGCCTCAGGGCCACTGCCTGGGTCCACCTGTGCCTCCCTAGGGGTCACTGCTACTGCCTTGGGCTCCTGAGCCTCTTTAGGCCTCAGGGCCACTGCCTGGTGTCCCTTGGGCCTCCACAGTCTGAATGTTTCTCGAATGTTTGTCAACGCCTTTGGTGATCAGGCCATCAAAGTTGCCTTCCCGCGATTGTGTTTCTCAAATGGCTGAATCTCTTCTTAAAGATCGGGATTTTTTAGTTGAATTCTTATGTTTTAGTTTGGTGTAGACATAGTATAAATCATCAATTATTTTCCTTCATAGTTTCATGAATACGAAGACGTCTGTTTATGAATGTTTTTTTTTTTTTTTATGTTGAACTGGCTAACATAATTCTTCTTATAGTTTATGAAAGATCTATATTGATGTTACTGTTCTTAAAATATTTTATATTGTTCATATCTCTCTTGTAGTTTATTTATTTCCTTATTTCCATTCCTTTGAGTTATTTTTTCCTGTTGGAGCCCCTGTGCTTATAGCATCCTGCTTTTCCAACTAGTGTTGTAGCATAGCTAATAATAATAATAATAATAATAATAATAATAATAATAATAATAATAATAATAATAATAATAGTAAAAGATATTCTTTTCTTGTATGTAGATATCCAATATCCATTCCTAGGTTTAGCTACCCACTGCCCCCCCCCCCCCCAAGTCAGCAATGGAAGGCTGACCTTTCAACAAATTCTCACGATTTAACAGTAGAAAAAAGCAACCTATGCAACACTGAATCCAGTAGCAGCTCTTAACGAAAAATATTATGTTGGAAAAATTTTATCTTTAAATTTAGAACTTAGATTAGCGGTTATAGTTTATATAGGAAGTATTTATTTTAATGTTGTTACTGTTTTTAAAATATTCTATTTTTTCTTGTTTCCTTTCCTCACTGGATTATTTTCCCTGTTGGGGCCCTTGGGCTTATAGCATCCAGCTTTTCCAATTAGGTTTGTAGCCTTGCAAGTAATAAATAATAATAATAATAATAATAATAATAATAAAATGATAATAATAATATGGCTTGTGGTGGCCGATGTGGTAACGCCCCTGACTGGTGAACGCCTGACTGGGGTTCGAGTCCCGCTCAAACTCGTTAGTTCCTTTGGTCGCTGCAACCTCACCATCCTTGTGAGCTAAGGATGGGGGTGGGTTTGGGGGAGCCTATAGGTCTTTCTGCTCAGTCATCATCACTGCCTGGCCCTCCTTGGTCTTAGCTTGGGTGGAGAGGGGGCTTGGGCGCTGATCATATATATGGTCAGTCTCTAGGGGATTGTCCTGCTTGATAGGGCTATGTCAGTGTTCCTTGCCTCTTCCATTCATGAGTGGCCTTTAAACCTTTCAAGCAGTTATGGTATAGTAGAACCTTTAATAACTTCTTCCGTGAATTAGTTTAATGGCAAGCTAGGACCTTCCTCCCCAAAAGCTCTTGATACAGTTTATTCAGGTAATTGGGTGGGGGGGGG
>NC_090739.1:129239570-129242070 GCF_036898095.1 Palaemon carinicauda
ATATATATATATACACGTACATACATACATACACAGAAAACACATCGAATTCATCCGTTTTTTGTCCACTGTAGAACAAAGGCATTATGCATGTCTTTTATGTCTAAGGTTTAGTCAGATTTCATCACCATGATGGCCAACTCCGAATTGGTGATGGTGGGAGATTTTCGTCTAATCGGTAACAGCAAACCAATCTACTATGGGTGGCCCGGACAAGTAAAGCTTTGCTGATCATAGCGATACACAAACTCTTTTATCGCTTTAAGGTATATCAAGGCCAATATAGAGGCCTTGAGGTATATGAACTCAGAAAGGAGGCCCGTGCGCGCGCACACACACACACACACACACACACACACACACACACACACACACACACACACAAACTAACCCTTCTTTCTGTTATGTCTTTGTTCTTTTAATCTTTCTTAATCTTTTCAAGTGGAAAATTCTCTTGCTGTGTTCCATTACTAAACAAGAATGGCCTTTTATATCTGAAGCTTTTGTGTACATTGCGTTTTAGGTAATTCCTCTTATCATTTTACGTAATTTGAGTTAGTTTTCTGGCGAAAATAACTACATCTATTAGTTTTTCCCTATTAAATATTTTTTGTCCTCTGTAAAGATGGCATTATGATATTATTTGTGTGTGTGTGTGTGTGTGTGTGTGTGTGTGTGTGTGTGTGTGTGTAAATTAAAATATTTTTAACTGTATTATTAAAGTAAGTTTCAATATATTAACGCATCAGTGAAATGTTCTGGTTTTGGATCTGGTTATTCCACAAAGTACAAGAGGAAGGCCAAGGTTTGGGTGGATGGATATTATTAGTATTATTATTACTTGCTAAGCTACAACCCTAGTTGGAAAAGCAAGATGCTATAAGCGCAAGGGCCCCAACAGGGAATATAGCCCAGTGAGGAAAGGAAACAAGGAAAAATAATATAGTTTAAGAACAATGACATTTAAATAAATATTTCCAATATAAACTATGAAAACTTTAACAAAACAAAAGGAAGAGAAACGAGATAGAATAGTGTGCCCGAGTGTACCCTCAAGCAACAGAACTCTAACCCAAGACTGTGGAAGACCATGGTACAGAGGCTATGGCACTACCCAAGAGTGAAGTGAAGAAAGCTCTGGCTGATAGAAAAATAGATGTGAGAGAGGCAAGAGAGCGTGCTAGAAATAGGAATGAATGGCGAGCGATTGTGACGCAGTTCCGGTAGGCCCTGCTGCTTCCTCCGGTCGCCTTGGTGACCGCTGAGGTTTCTGTAGGAGGGGATTCAGCATATGAAGCTTCATTTGTTGTGGATAACGGGGTAGTATCGGCTGAATCCCTCGTCAGTCTGGGAGGACCGAAGAGAAGAAAAGTCCCCTTTTGTTTTTAATGTTGGCTAACCCAAAAATGAGTGAAATTCCTTGGTCATCATCTCCTCCTACGCCTATTGACGTAAAGGGCCTCATCTTCTCTTTCCATGACTGACTAAATCCATAGAGGATTCATTGGCCAGATACATCAAAGGATAGCCAGTTCCCTGTGATGCGCAGTGCCTATCTAACTAAGGCAAGTGATGCCACTGGGCAAATGGGACGAGGCACAGAACGCTTTAGAGGAAGTTCGTCGTAGATGAAGCTTCGTATGTGGTTGATAACGGGGGAGTATGGGATGTGGCACCCGGGGAGTACCAACCAAACTCGGCTCAGCCTCTCGTCAGGTTGGGAGGAACTAAGAGGTTTTTTTTTTTTTTTTTTTTTTTTTTTTTTTTTTTCCCTAAATGCTAGAAATGAGGGAAGTCCCTCTTGGTAGTAGATGGGTGGAATTCCACAATACGTAATGAAGCTATAATGGAGTGTAAAGATAAAAGACAATATTGGTGTCCGCTGTTGGTATGCAGTTAGCGGAAGCCGTTTATGCTTACCCGAAGAAACTTATCTACATACGCACTGACGAGAAATTCAACTTCTGTATATGTTGGCATAACTCCCGTCAGTTCAAAAGCGACGTTCAAAAGCCGTCGCACTCAGACGCCCTGTCATTCACAAAACGCTCCAAGCACATACCAATATAAGCTTCCTTTGTTGAACCTGAATTGCATTGCTCAAGAGGCCTTTCATCTCGACTATAAACGACGTTCAATCAGTTGCAAAGTTCATTATTTCTCATAACATTTATTTATTTCATTGTTTCCTTTCCTCACTGGGCTGTTTTTCCCTGTTGGAGCCCTTGGGCTTAGAGCATCTTGCTTTTCCAACTAAGGTTGTAGCTCGGCTAGTAATAATGATAAGCAGCTCTTCTAGGAGAAGGACACTCCAAAATCAAACCATTGTTCCCTAGTCTTGGGTAGTGCCATAGCCTCTGTACCATGGTATTCCACTGTCTTGGGTTAGAGTTCTCTTGCTTGAGGGTACACTCGGGCACACTGTTGTTTCTAGGTTCTCTTCCTCTTGTTTTGTTATAGTTTTTAAAGTTTGAATAGGAAATATTCATTTTAAAGTTGT
>NC_090739.1:129247070-129254570 GCF_036898095.1 Palaemon carinicauda
AGGGGTAATTCTATCCCCATTGTGTAGTCCTTTTTATTAATCTAGCGGCTCTGTTTTGTACTCTCTGAATTTTTTTTCGGCTGATAATTTGGTTAGCCATAGAACAGTGAGTTGCAGTAATCAATTATTGAAAATATGTGGTGATTAATGAGTATGGCCATAGATTTTTCATTTAAGTATTTACTAATAAATGCTATGTTTCTAATGTGATTGTTACAATTTCTTACCATATTTATATGTTCATTCATTGACAGTCTATCATCCATGATTACTCCAAGATTTCTGACAGATTTCTTTAGGTCAATGATCGATTGACCTATTTCAATTCTTTGGAAGCATTCGATTCTTTTATATCTTTTTCATTTCCAAAAATAATACATTCACTTTTATCTTTATTGAGCTTGAGCTTTTTTATTAACATCCAAGCCTTAATGTCATTCACTATTTCATGTATCTTTCTTTTAGCTTCATCAACTGATTCTATTGGGAAATAGAATTGTGTATCATCAGCGTGTATTTTAAACTTAACTCTGTGAGTTTCAAGTATATTTTCCAGTTCAATCGTGTAAATTTCAAACAGGAGAGGACCTAGTACACTGCCTTGAGGCACCCCTTTGGTTAGTTTTCTTGTCTCAGATTCAACGTTTGATATTACTACTTTAACTTTGCGGTTTTCAAGATAACTCACAAATCAGTCATATGCTCGTTCTACGATGCCCACAGCTTTAATGTCTTCCATCAGATATGTTTGTTCTACTGTATCAAATGCTGCACTTAGATCAAGCATCACAAGAATGCAACACTTGCCATTTGTTATAATTTCTGTTATGTCATTTTTAATCGCTAACGCTGGGCTATTTTCCCTGTTGGGGCCCCTGGGCTTATGGCATCTTGCTTATCCAACTAGGGTTGTAGCTTAGCAAGTAATATTAATAATAATGATAATAATAATACTAATAATGTAAGTAAGGAAGAAAATTGCCAAGCGAAAACAACTCAATTTGTAAATAACGAATTTTTGAAAATGGAACGAGGAACCAATTTTAAAAAATATACCTCTAATTTGCCAACCTAGTTGAAAAACTCAATATACCATACATTAATTATCAAATTATTAGACCTATTTCTGAATTATCAAACTGATTGAAAAACTATACATTTACTAACAAAGTTTCAAATATACCTCTGATTTGCCAACCTGGTTGAAAATCCCCCTTTAGAATTGAATGCAGCAAAAATCGAACCGAGATGAAAGAATATCGTTTGAATTGATTAGCGAGCGCCCCCTCCCCCCCCCCCCGTCCCCTTTGAAACATTCAGATAGCTGATTAATATCAAGGGAAACATCGATTTCCTATTGGTTGGTTCTGTGAATCCGGGTATTAATGATGCCACACTGAAATGGCCAATGGAAAAGTAGCAGAGGGGAAGTGGGAAGGTGGTTGGTGGCACAGGTGTTTGAAAATTGGACTTCAAACATGAGTATATATATATATATATATATATATATATATATATATATATATATATATGTGTGTGTGTGTGTGTGTGTGTGTGTGTGTGTAAGGTAAATGCTGTTGCTATTTACTCGGTCAACCGACGCTATGCAGACATTGAAGATTACAGATGGTTATTTAGGTGTAATCAGGATGATTGGTAGTAGAATTAAAACAAGGAGTTATCAGTCAATCATCATATATATATATATATATATATATATATATATAATATATATATATATATATATATATATATATATATATATATATATATATTTAAATGTATATATACACACACACACACACACATAT
Organism: Palaemon carinicauda; assembly: GCF_036898095.1. NCBI lineage: Eukaryota > Metazoa > Arthropoda > Malacostraca > Decapoda > Palaemonidae > Palaemon > Palaemon carinicauda. The sequence continues at coordinate 129,248,882 of NC_090739.1, forward strand.
ATATATATATATATATATATATATATATATATATATATATATATATATATATGATAAAGACGGACTGGCGAATTCCAACCAGGACCATTTGCGTCAGTAGGCGGAGGTGGAGGTGATGATATATAGGAAACTATAAGAGAGATTACTCGAGTGCCATATGAAACTATGAGAGATTATTCTAGTCCAATATGTGGAGATTAGTTAACCAAACGTTTAATTGGGCTCCACAAGGCACTAGAAGAGTTGAAAGACCCAGACCCACATGGATGTGGACTATGAAGCGCGAAGTAGGAGATGATGAATGGAGAAGTATTGATTGGAAAGCTCAAGCTAGAGACGACTGGGGAAAATCTAACTGAGGCCCTTTGCGTTAATAGGCGTAGGAGATGATGACGATGATGCTATAGGAACCTGTTACGAAATACTATGAAATAGATTTTTAGAATCTGCATTTTATAGGGAGACAATCTTGCCATTGGCAATACATTTTAACTAAAATTGTTAGTGTTTCTAATTAGTATCTTTTTATTGATATATTTTTCATAAACTTCATGATCGTGTGTAATTAACACCTACACAAATACATATTGACTTTTATTCTGCCACGAAAATTCTTTCACAAAATTTCCAAAGGTAAAAAATAGTTTTAGTCATAATTAACAACTACACAAATACATATTGACTTTTATTCTGCCACGAAAATTCTTTCATAAAATGTCCAAAGGTAAAAGATAGTTTTAGTCATAATTAACAACTACACAAATACATATTGACTTTTATTCTGCCACGAAAATTCTTTCATAAAATGTCCAAAGGTAAAAAATAGTTTTAGTCATAATTAACAACTACACAAATACATATTGACTTTTATTCTGCCACGAAAATTCTTTCACAAAATTTCCAAAGGTAAAAAATAGTCTTAGTTATAAGAAAAATCTGTAACGAATTCAATGGAAAGAGAGAAATTTCCTCGCATATCCTTCCAGTAATCCATTCTTTTTCTCATAATATTTTACAGTGGAATATATGATATTAAAATCATATAAAGTCAGAATGTAAAAAGCTTATTTCGCAAGACTTGACTTTTTATAAGAGCTAGGACATTCTAATTCAATTCCACCAGATAAATATCATTCAGATTCCCTTCTTGAAGGCAGAAAATATTTCACTGTAGATTTTTGCAATCTTTTGCACGCTTAATGGCACAAGAGAAGCCTCGTCTTATATGCTATTCTGGAAAAGTTTGAATCAAGATAAATGTCACATAATCTCAGTGGAGCCCTCTTTCTTACGGTGTTTACCGAGAAACTTCTTAGAATTTAGATTTTATGTGGCCTGGTATTAAAGCGCGCTATTTTTAGCGCTATTCATTTTTATTCAAGAAATGTTTGTATAATGACGCGATATTGAACGAAAATTAAATGAGAAGACATAAACATCCCTCTATTATTATTATTATTATTATTATTATTATTATTATTATTATTATTATTATTATTATTACTCCTTTAGAATACATTGTCAGCTGATCATTCTTTTAGGTTAAAGAGTTAGTGAATAATTATATGTCCTGATCTTTGCCTTTATAGATAAATTGTCTTCATATATATAATTATAAAGCATCTCTAGCTGTAAGACTTAGACATCGGCCAACTGTTAATATTTCTCATATTTTGCCATTATAAAAAGTTAAAAGAATCTAATGTTTACATCCGTCGCCATTTTGGGAATAAGGGCTGTAAACCTTTCATCTTACAAAGAAGAGGAATCGTTATTAATAAATGTGATTGTAACTATTTCCTTAAGACAAGGAAAGAATATTCAAGGTGTATACATATTATTCATTGATATAAGGTCAAATTTAGTGAATACATCTTCTGTATAGATTATTCTTTCCACTGAAAATGTTGGCACTTCTGGTGCCTCCTGCTATACCAGTCCAATTTTGCCAGAATCATACTAGAGAATTTCTCTCTAAAATTTCTTATTTCTGTCCACACATTTCTTATCTAGGCATTTTTATTTTCAAAACCTTTTATTTTGCATTATATTTATCGTTATCTTTGTTTATAAGAGATTTTTAACGTGATTTCAAAGAAAGAATATAATAGTTTCTTCGATGATTTACTACCTTTTCTCATGTTCTTAAAGATGCCAATAGATGGCCTCAGTGAGGCTCTTTGGGAAGGAAAAATTGGAAAGATCTGGTTTTTAGGACTAGTTGTGGCGTTGCCTCTCGATTGAATTAGCCAATAGGAACACGCCATTCGTGTTAACTGTTAGCGAATAATTGTTTGCTTATTCAATTACTTAATAGAGCCAAAGGACATTTCGACAATAAACCTTTATTTATATAATGGATATGGAATTACAGAGCGGATACATTTTAAATATGAAAGACATTTTATATCAGTTATTGTTATTCAAAACGACAGAAGCTGGGGCAATGCTCATAATTAATTTATATATATATATATATATATATATATATATATATATATATATATATATATATATATATATATATATATATATATTGCAGACGAATGTTCAAAAGGAAAGGTCACTAACATGAATGAATATTTATATATTTATTTATTATTTTTTTTCTTAGCATTTATATTTGCAGAAATGAATCAACGTCATATATAAATGATCATATTTTAAAAGTTCTTTGAATTGCTCTTGTTTTTTTTTTTCTCTAGATTTCACAATTTTGGCTTTTGGTCAGATACTTTGAAACGATAAAATAAATGTATTAAGCGAATATATATATATATATATATATATATATATATATATATATATATATATATATATATATATATATATATGTATGTATGTATACATATACTGTATGTGTGTATATATATATATATATATATATATATATATATATATATATATATATATATATATATATATGTATGTATGTATACATATACTGTATATATATATATATATATATATATATATATATATATATATATATATATATATATATATATATATATATATATATATATATATATTAATATTAGAATTTAGGGGAATACTGTCATATCCTATGTACCATGGTCTGCCACTGTCTTTGTGTAGAGTTCTCTTGGTTAAGGGTACACTCGGTACGCTAGTCTATCATGTTTTTCTAACTTGTTTTTTGTTTTTTGTTTTTTTGTTTTTTGTGTTCATATTTTATAATATGAAAGTTTTATTTTAGTTATGTTACTATTCTTTAAACATTTTATTTTAATAGTTCAGTACTTCTCTTATAGTTTATTTATTTCCTTATTTCCTTTCCTCTGGACCATTTTTCTCTATTGGAGACCTTGGGCTTATAATATCTTGGTTTTCCAGCTAGGGTTGTAGGTTAGCAAGTAATAATAATAATAATAATAATAATAATAATAATAATAATAATAATAATAATAATGCAGCTCCTCAGGACTCTTGGGATGAGATTTGTATGCAACTACTCATTATTGGTAAGTCAGGTATAGATTGAGACACCCTCTCTCTCTCTCTCTCTCTCTCTCTCTCTCTCTCTCTCTCTCTCTCTCTCTCTCTCTCTCTCTCTAGGAGAGGTAAGCCGACGTAAAAGAATTCGTTGTGTATTTTTCTCTGTTTCTCCTTTTATTTTGTTTGTTCAAACATTTACTTATTTCCTCATAAAAAGGGAATATTATTCATTTTGGAGAATAGCTTGTTATTTTAATCTTTATAACTAAATGGTAATTGGCATCCATACCTTTTATATATCATGTCTAGTATCTTTTCATTACTCTAAAGAATACTCCTTACGTAAGTACCAAAAAAACGATAAATAGAAAAAAATTATCGATTGTAATTTACCCGTAAAATAAAGGGTAGTTGTAAATAAATGTAAACACAAAAATCAGAAGAGAATCAAATTAGAAAAAAAAAATGGCATTTTCTAGACATTTACTATAAGACATAATGAATATCAACCTCTTTAACTTTTGCTTCTTTACACTGTTTTTAGAAAAAAAATCCTAGAATATATGTAGCCTTTTTAATAAGGAATATATTGACGTTCAGCAGTGATATTACGGTCACCAACTCGTAAAAGATAATAACAAATTAAGGGGAAAGTTACGGTCGCCTGCATTTTACTGAAATACGTCTGAGAACAGTAGATTTTTATTGAGATTTTCCAGTTAAGATTACGGGTTTATTTATCAGTGTATGGAGAAAATAGAAACTGACGTCAGGCAGATAGAAACTCATTACCGGAACCGAGGTAGACATAACCTTAGGAAAGAATATAGACTATCCAAAGATGAATTAAGCTCCATTTTGTTGGCGAAATAAGATGATAATGAAAATTTAAAATTCTCTCCGACTACAGAAATACGCTAAAAACTTTAATATTTTTTTCCTTCGATTCTAATAATTTCAGATTAAAAAAACTAATCTTGCTTTCATGTTGAAAAAGCTATTAGGTTAAACGACAAATATGTAAACGTATTGTTATTCAGGCAGAGTTTTCTGAATCTTCGCTACCGACTTTGCCGAGAAGCAATTGGAAACCATTTCACAGCGGACCGACCAATTCATTATTCGAGTTACGGGCTTAGGAGATCAGGGATGCCTTTGCCTAATATGCATATCCACCGACTCGATAAACTGGAATAAACTTTCCTCTCTCGGTATCGGAAGGCCTTTTTAAAGGCTTAAAAGCCACTTATGAACGGCAAGGCACAGTGACATTGCCTTATCAATAAGGACAATAACTCTATGAAACTTTACTCTCTCGTTACTTCGAAAGGCCTATTTAAAGGCTTAAAGGTTTAAAGGCCACTCATGACTAGCAAGGGAGAGTGACATTGCCTTATCAATGAGGACAATACCACTTTCCTCTCTCGTTACTTCGAAAGACAGAGGCCTTTTAAAGGCTCAAGGGTTTAAAGTCCGTTCATGAATGGCAGAGGTAAGGGACAGGGACATTGCCCTATTAAGCAGGATAATGCCCCAGAGATTGACCATATATACATATGATCAGCCCCTAAGCCCCCTCTCCTCCCAAGCTAGGACCAAGGAGGGCCAGACAGTGGCTGCTAATTACTTAGCAGATAGATCTATAGGCTCCCCCAAGCATCCATCCTTAGCTAACATGGATAGTGAGATTACAATGACCAAAGGAACTAACGAGATTGAGCTGTACTCGAACCCCAGTCTGGCGATCACGAGGCAAGGACGTTACCAACAGGCCACCACAACGCTTGTGTAAATTAAGTTGTCTAATAATTATTTACGAAAAACCTATAAGGGAATGTAATTTCTTATTCTAGAGAGGAAGTATTAGAAGGCCTCTTAAATGGTGATAATTCAACTGAATATTAATTGTCCACCCTTTGACAAGTAGATTCAAAAGTGACGTCATAGGGTGACCTTTGAGGTCCGGCGATCGACAGGATTTAAGGATACCGTATTCCTTTCTTCTTGACGAATTGCTATAAAAACTCTCTGGTTATATCATAGTTGTTTCAAGGTCTATGAAGGAGAAGGAACTGAATATTATATAAGGTTCTTTATTCAAACCAAAATTTTTATTGGACTATTTATAGACTTTTTAGTATTTTTTGTTTTGTATCAGTAGTAAAATAATAAAATCTGTTCGTTCAACCTTAAAAGTGACTTGGTAATTTATTTTCAATATATATATATA
>NC_090739.1:129257070-129269570 GCF_036898095.1 Palaemon carinicauda
CCTAGAGACTGACCATATATATATATATATATATATATATATATATATATATATATATATATATATACATACATACATATATATATATATATATATATATATATATATATATATATATATATATATATATATATATATATATATATATATATATATATGATCAGCGCCCAAGGCCCTTCTCCACCCAAGTGTCAGGATGCCAGAGAACTTCAAATCATTCATTAATTCATTCCCCACCCAAGCTAGGACCAAGGAGGAGCAGGCAATGGCTGCTGACGACTCAGCAGATAGACCTATAGGCTCCCCTAACCCTTCCCCCCCCCCATCCTTAGCTCACAAGGATGGTGAGGCTGCAGCGACTAAATAACCCAACGAGTATGAGCGGAACTTGAACCCCAACATGGCGTTCACCAGTCAGGGACGTTACCACATCGGGTACCACGACAACATAATTTCGTGATTGATTAAGTAATTCTTTAAGATGTTGCTAATTAAGAACTAATTCCAAGTAAATTCTCACAGATATATCTCTCCCATACTGTTTCAATTGTTGGTATTTGATCTTATTATCATGGGTAGACTTTTTCTCTAATATTTTTTTTTTTTTATAATTCTCCAATTTTATACCAAAATTTGAATCAGTCACAAAATCTCAACAAGTATGACGAACTGGCTTTATTTTGGTCTCTCTCCTCTCTCTCTCTCTCTCTCTCTCTCTCTCTCTCTCTCTCTCTCTCTCTCTCTCTCTCTCTCTCTCCTGAATTACCATTGAAATCTTAAATTGCTCCTCTCTCTCTCTCTCTCTCTCTCTCTCTCTCTCTCTCTCTCTCTCTCTCTCTCTCTCTCTCTCCCTCTCTCTCTCTCTCTCTCTCTCTCTTGAATTACCATTGAAATCTTAAATTGCTCCTCATTTTTGCGATAGCCTTATCATTTTATCTAAAGAATGCTTTCGTTATGTTTCAAGTTGTTTGTTATTTTCATATATCTCTGTACAATACAACAACAAAAATGTCTGCTAACGAGGCCATCACTATAACCTTTTGATTATATTAAATATCCATTGAATTGAAATTGTAGTTCAAACAGAAAAAATATCAAAATATAAAGTTTTCTTTATAGAATAACAGTGAAACCTTACAATTACCCAGAAGACAATGGCTTCTGTTAACATAAAAGATCGTCCCTTTGTTAAGTAGAATTTATTTTGTACGAAAGGCCTCATTTCTCTGTTAGTTCTCATTGAATTTAAAATATTGGACATTTCAGCTCTTGTTGGAAAGGTTATCTTGGTATTTACTCTGAATGAAATTTTTTTTCTGGAGATTTTTGGTTGCTTCGAAAATGTTTCTCTGGTATTTTTAATAAGTGCCATATTTTGGCATTCAGTTAATTGTTGCTTCAAAAGGGACAGACGTCAGTTAAGACTGGATATAATCTAAAATATCCCCCCCCCCACACACACACACACATATATATATATATATATATATATATATATATATATATATATATATATATATATATATATATATATATATGTATATATATGTATGTATGTATACATATATACATACATATGTATATATATACATATATATATATATATATATATATATATATATATATATATATAATTATGTATATATGTAAATATATATATATATATATATATATATATATATATATATGTGTGTGTGTGTGTGTGTATATACATACATATGTATATATGTACATAAATATATATGTGTGTGTGTATATATACATACATATATATATATATATATATATATATATATATATATATATATATATATATATATATATATATCTATGTATATATATGTACATACATATATATACATACATACATATACCAAAGGCACTTCCCCCAATTTTGGGGGGTAGCCGACAACAACAAGAAACAAAACATAAAAGGGGACCTCTACTCTCTACGTTCCTCCAGCCTAACCAGGGACTCAGCCGAGTTCAGCTGGTACTGCTAGGGTGCCACAGCCCAACCTCCCACATTTCCACCACAGATGAAGCTTCATACTGCTGAGTCCCCTACTGCTGTTACCTCCGCGGTCATCTAAGGCACCGGAGGAAGCAGCAGGGCCTACCGGAACTGCGTCACAATCGCTCGCCATTCATTCCTATTTCTAGCACGCTCTCTTGCCTCTCTCACATCTATCCTCCTATCACCCAGAGCTTTCTTCACACCATCCATCCACCCAAACCTTGGCCTTCCTCTTGTACTTTTCCCATCAACTCTTGCATTCATCACCTTCTTTAGCAGACAGCCATTTTCCATTCTCTCAACATGGCCAAACCACCTCAACACATTCATATCCACTCTAGCCGCTAACTCATTTCTTACACCCGTTCTCACCCTCACCACTTCGTTCCTAACCCTATCTACTCGAAATACACCAGCCATACTCCTTAGACACTTCATGTCAAACACATTCAATTTCTGTCTCTCCATCACTTTCATTCCCCACAACTCCGATCCATACATCACAGTTGGTACAATCACTTTCGCATATAGAACTCTTTACATTCATGCCCAACCCTCTATATATATGTATGAATATATATATATATATATATATATATATATATATATATATATATATATATATATGTATTCAAATAAGCCATATATATTTTTGATATATTAATGTCTGGATTCTCTTAACGACCTCGGGATCAGAGCCCCAGGCGAAATCACACAAAGATTAGCTATTTCATTCCATAGTTTAATTAGCATTATTAGTACTGTTTCAAATGACTGAATATTTGACCTCGGCCATTATCTTATACTCCAAGCTTACTGATTCATAGCATTCTAAAAAGGATGAAGCTTAAACATGTGAAGAATGGGAGGAGGCTGTGGCAAGGTAGCTGTTAGGTACTAACAGAGAGGCGAGCTTATATACAAACAGTTAAGGGCAAGAATGTCACAGAATTTCAAACAATGTGAAACATGCGATGGCAAGCTTAAACAGTTTTTTTTTTTTTTTTTTAATCATCAGACCGAGATATGAAAAATAAAACCCCAAAATCAATAGCATTAGTGTATGAGATTGTATGAAACACGTGAGATACAAGGCGTAATTGTTTTGCTATACTATTTATATAATTTAATTTGTCTTTATTTTCATTATTTCTATAATATACAATTCCTCGAAGTGATTATGTGGCTAAATCCTCCATCGTTTGTTTAGGGCCTCCATCTCCTGTCGTTTTTATATTACCTAGATACAAATTAATGTCTGTGTTATTATATAATATTTAGACCTACTCTTCTCCTTTTAGATAATTTCCTAGGATATCGTGCAATATCACCTTGTTATATCCTATTACCTCCATGTAATAATGTAGGACAATAACAATCAAGTGTCTCCTCACATCAGAAAAGGTCAGGAGAAGAGTGACTTCAGTTATAGAAGTTAGGAAATAAGGAGACCCAATTTCTCACCTTGTTACTTTGGGTCTCTCAAATCTTCGCGTAAATAGATGAAGGGATTATAAGATGGATTTTGTCTTAAATCTGTTATTATAGTCCTTCTGTGAATGAAACTCTTACGCAAAATGTGCGTATTTTAGATTTATGCTCATACTTTTATGCTCCAAACACTTGGATAAAATATAAAAAAAAAATATTATATTTAGAGGTGGATTTTGTCTATTTCCGTTAATATGTTCCTTCTGTGAATGAAACTCTTACGCAAAATGTGCGTATTTTAAATTTATTCTCATACTTTTATGCTCCAAACACTTAGATAAAATAAAAAAAAATATATATATTATATTTAGAGTTATATCATGATATTAGGTTCTGTGTTAAGGTCGTTCTTGATTAGATCTTTATTGATTCGTTTTTTCATTTCTGTAAATGCGTTCGAGCCCCGCTCAAGCTCGATAGTTTTTTGTGAGGTTGGAATGGGCTGTTTGGGGGTATCCTATAGGCCTAAACGCTGATGCATCAGCAGCCATTGCCTGGCCCTCCCTGGTCCTAGCTTGATGGTTTTGTGCATGGGTGGCGCTGTATAGGATGAGTCTCAAGGTCGTTGTCCGGTTCCCTGCCTCTGCCATTCATGAGCGACCTTTAAACGTTTAAACTCTATCTATATTCAAGACTTTCTTTAATTGTTATCTTTCCTGATAACGATAACACCTCATGATAGTGTGAACTGCCTTCTTCTTCTTCTTCTTCTTCTTCTTCGTCCGCCTCTTTTCCCACTTGTATGTGGGGTCGATGTTTCTGGCCAGCGTTCTCCATCTACCTCTGTCCCGCACTTCATCACCGGTTAATCCCTTTGATCGAAGGTCATCCTTGATACAGTCCATCCACCTTCGCGTTGGTCTCCCTCTCCTTCTCGTTCCCTGTACCTCCATTTCCATCACTCTCCTCCCAATATATCTCTTCTCATGACATGACCATACCACCTTAGTCTACTTTTTGCATCTTATCTGATAGTTTTCTAACTCCTGTGGTACCCCTAATTACCTCATTCCGTATCTTTTGTGACCTGTCTTGATTTTTCTTTTTAATTACATCTATTAACAAATGAACAATACAATTTTGCTTAATTTTTTTGTGTGTGAACAGATTCTACTTTTTTATAATGAAGATATCCGGAATTGTGTGATAAATGTATGATTAGTAAATCATTATTGGATTAACGTTTATGCTAGATAATATGATCAGAGCTTTTCCGGATAATTCTGATAACATTAATATATTACTGGACTTTGACATGTGACACATATCAGTTACATTACGTTCATTATGATGAACCGGTGAAATGAAGGACAGCATTTTTATCCATTATTCACTGTGAATGATGTGGGAGATAAAAAGCTTATTATATGAAAGGTTTCTTTTCATCAAATCGGAAATTTTTTCTATGCATTCAATTTCAAAGAATTTATGATTGATTGATATATTGATATACACAGACATGTATATATATATATATATATATATATATATATATATATATATATATATATATATATATATATATATATATATATATATATATATATGTGTGTGTGTGTGTGTGTGTGTGTATATATATTTGTTCCGTAACCGAAATACAAACCACGCTATTTACAAAGGGTATTACTTTTAGCGTAGCTGAAATGGCGAGCCATTAGAATTTAACGAGGGTGTATTACCCCCGCGCTAGTTAGCGGGGGGGTAGGGGAGTGGTAGCTAGCTACCCCTCCTCCCCCTCACACACAGGTGAATACTCACTTTCACTTTTGGCTCGGACTGTGACAGACGTCTCTGTCTTGGTCCTCGCTTGGCAGCCATTGTCTGTTTTGTCTTTACTTAATCGCTTACTTTTCTTTTACTCAATATATATGTAAACATGTTTTCATGTTTGTATATATATTTGAGTATAGAAATAAGTAAGTTTCCTTTTCAGATGTGTGTGTGTAGTGTACGATATCTACGTGGAGGCCTCGGCAGTTAGGCCACCACGGCCTAATTTTATGGGTTGCGATCGAGTTTGACTTCGGTCTTTCTCTCTCTCTCTCTCTTGAGGTCGTTCACCCTTTTACTATGTTTTACTACGCCCTTGTAGCTTCCTTCCCGTGTGGGTGGGGTTGCTACGCCGTACATTTTGTCTCAATTAGTTTATGAATCTAATTGTAGTTGTTAATTTTTCAGCTTGTAGAACGATTCCTTTCGGGGTTTTCGTTTTTTTTTTTTTTCTTTAGTGTTCATTCATTTTTAAATTACATAATTACATAGTTACATAATTATAATTGTTATAATTCTGTTTTGGTTACAGCTCTCCTTCCGCGTGTGTAAGTGGTTGTGAGGGCACGTGCCTATTGTGTAATTCTTGTTCCTTTTCCTCGGGATTCCTCTTCGGAGCCTTCCCGGGGGAATGAATGTGTACTAATATTATTTGTTTTTTTTTTTACAGTTACCGATCTAGTTCGTTTCTGTAATATAGCAACGGTGTGAGCTGTCTGGTTGAGTCCTGGGGATTCGGCTGTTGCTGCCTCCCCCTTGTATTGTCGTCAGGGGCGTGTCTCCTACTGGTAGTACTCCCGTGTCGACGGACAGCTCTCCAGTTCATTTTAGAACAGTCAGGAGGCTTGCCTCCTTGGGCGGATAACTTTCCTTCCGAGGGAAGTTTTTTCCTGTCCAGGCTTGAGCTTTTCCTCTTTTGGGGGGTTCTTCTCTTGCCTTTTTTTCGTGCGACTATGCTCTTGGTGCTGAGCGGTCGCACCTGCAGTTTCGCTCAAGGGGCTGGGCAACTGCAGGATCTCCTCTTCGGAGGATTGCCCCTTTTAGGTCACTGGCTGACCAGTCTCTTCCACGAAGTGTTTCTCTTTCGTTCGCGAGAGAGTACACTCATAGAGACTCCTCTTCGGAGGTTTCTTCTGTTGCTGTTGCTGTTGGCCTCCCTCGCCGTAAGGCCCTCCGTCCGCCTCGTCGTAAGGGCCTCTCATCTCCCTATAAGGGTGCTTGAGGCGCCTTTTTGAATCTCCGTTTGCAGCCTACAACTTCTTTTTCTCGATCTTCCGTCTTGGTGCAGATGGACAGCAGTCTAATCTCGTCTTCCGACGGGCAACGGTCTTCCCGACGGACAACGGTCTTCCCGACGGACAGCGGTCTTCCGACGGACATCAGTCTCCCGGCGGACAACGATCCCTTCGGGGCAAAGGGTTGCCCCCACGGGGGTTCTTCCCTTGCGTGTCAGGGTTTCCCTGCGCGCCCTTCTGTTCGTCAGCGCTCTCCTGTTCGTCAGCGCTTTCAAGATGATCTTCCCTGCAGTTCCTGTTACGTGCCCTGTGCGCCCACGTTCGCCCTCGCGATCTAGAACTTAGGTTCAGGTCGGGGTCAAGGACTCTTCTTCTTTGCGCGGGCTTCCACGCGTAGCCTTCTGCTCGTCAGCGATCATCAGCTCGTCAGCGATCATCAGCTCGTCAGCGATCATCAGCTCGTCAGCGATCATCAGCTCGCCAGCGATCGTCAGCTCGTCAGCGATCATCAGCTCGCCAGCGATCGTCAGCTCGTCAGCGATCATCAGCTCGCCAGCGATCTCCGGATCGCCCACGTGTGTTACAGCTGGCACGCCAACGTTCTCCAACACTTCTGAAGGAACATGGTTCGCCAGCTACTAGCTCAACTGCGGATGCTGATCGCCATCGCGCGACCCTCAACTGCGGATGCTGATCGCCATCGCGCGACCCTCAACTGCGGATGCTGATCGCCATCGCGCGACCCTCAACTGCGGATGCTGATCGCCATCGCGCGACCCTCAACTGCAGATGCTGATCGCCATCGCGCGACCCTCAACTGCGGATGCTGATCGCCATCGCGCGACCCTCAACTGCGGATGCTGATCGCCATCGCGCGACCCTCAACTGCGGATGCTGATCGCCATCGCGCGACCCTCAACTGCGGATGCTGATCGCCATCGCGCGACCCTCAACTGCGGATGCTGATCGCCATCGCACAACCCTGAACGATTGCCCGCTTCGCATGCTGCTCCTCATCGCACAACCCTGAACGATCGCCCTCTTGCGGATGCTGATCACCATCGCACCCTTTCACGCGATCATTCACCTGCGCATGCTGCTCGCCATCGCACAACCCTGAACGATTGCCCGCTTCGCATGCTGCTCCTCATCGCACAACCCTGAACGATCGCCCTCTTGCGGATGCTGATCACCATCGCACCCTTTCACGCGATCATTCACCTGCGCATGCTGCTCGCCATCGCACAACCCTGAACGATTGCCCGCTTCGCATGCTGCTCCTCATCGCACAACCCTGAACGATCGCCCTCTTGCGGATGCTGATCACCATCGCACTCTATCACGCGATCATTCACCTACACATGCTGCTCGCCATCGCTTACCGCCAGCGATCTTCTTCACCTACGCGGCAGCACGATCCCTCGCCGTCACGCCCATTCGCCTGCGCGCCCGCGCGATCGCTCGCCTGCGCGCCCGCGCGATCGCTCGCCCGCGCGATCGCTCGCCTGCGCGCCCGCGCGATCGCTCGCCTGCGCGCCCTCGCGACCGCTCGCCGGCGCGCCCTCACGACCGCTCGCCTGCGCGCCCGCGCGACCACTCGCCTGTGCGCCCGCGCGACCACTCGCCTGTGCGCCCGCGCGACCATTCGCCTTTGCGCGACCGTTCGCCCTCGCGCGACCATAGTTCGCGGCGAATTCCACAGCCGGTGGTAGCAGCAGGGACGCGTGCTCCTAGGCGGCACTCGGGATCACCTCCATCCAAGCACAGGTTGGTAGTGCAGGACGAAGACAGGTCAGTACAGCATTCTTCCCACCTTCTTTTCAAGCAGGAACCGTCGTGTCCTCTCCAAAGGATCGCCCGATCCCTTTCACCTTAGCGAGGATTTCGGACTCTGTGTCCTTGGAGCAGCAGACATGGTTTGATCCGCTGGCACGGGCGTTAATGAGGTTTATGAAACCAGCACTCACCGGCCAGGGTAACAAACCAGCGGCTGTCTCTCCTACGCTGAAGAGAAAGAGAGGAGTGGACTTCGTGGTGACTTCCCCCAGGGCGAAGTTGGTTCCCAAGAGGTCGGTCTCGAGGGTCCCCTCTCCTGCACGAGTACTCTCTCCTTCTCCCGCCCTGGAAGGATTTTTGGCGGGGGGGGCTTTCCGTTGAAGATTTCTCCATCAAACAAGGGGTGACTGCTTACCTCTTCCTCTGGGAGCTTACCAGGTTCTTTCCCTCCTCGGTTACGGCCCGAGGTTTGGTTCAAGGAAGCTACAGGAAGATCAAGGGTACTTTCCTCCTCTCGAGCTCAGGCACCTTGGCCTTTCGTCGTTAAGTATCTACTTGCGGACAAGCTCGATGTCGTACCATCTGGACGCACTGACTGAAGGCTTCCTTCGGGTGTCTCATCTGTGGAGGTCAACGACCTCAGACACCCTTCCATCCTTGAGAAGAGTTTTGTCTTTGCCCAAGGACAGAGACTTAAACATCTGCTGTGCGGAGTAAATCGACTTCCGGTTTCACTCCTCCAAGGCGCTTTCTTCCAGACTCTGCAGGGCTCCAGCTCCCTTTTCTTTCAACCACGTCGGCCTAAGTTATCGGCTACGACAACTGGGACAAGGTGTCCAATTGCAGTTTCCTCCTGTCAGGAACAGATGGCACGGGAGACTCCCCCGGGGGGGCATAGTCCTAAAAGGAGTTCACGAACTCTAGGATTGCAGGTTTTTTCGCTGGGAGGATGCTTAAGGTTACTCATCCGAATGACAGCTTCCCGATGCCCATTCCCGCACAATCTCTGTGAGTAGCCAAGGATATCGCGCCTGCCGTCTCTGTCAGCGAATTCAGTGTCTCTGAACCTCTATGCCATAGCATCAGCAGAGTTGCCCGGTTGGGCAGAATGATCCATACCTTAGGCGAAGGTCTTCCTTAGGATCATCGACGGCTTCACCCCCGGCCCCCTCAGTCGATCCTTTCTTGTAAGGAAGGATCTGAGAGGGGACGTCCATAGTCGACCTCTCAGCCCTGATCAAGTTTGTCGAACAAACTTCGGCCAGCGTAGACCAGCAGAATCGATCAGACTGGTAACGAGGCGACAGGACTCCTTTAACCCTGGATCGGAAGGACGGGTACTTTCAGTTTCCATTCCATCCATCTTCCAGGGTGCTCGTCGAATTCAGCCTAAACTGCAAGTATTCCTGCTTATGATGCAGTGTGGCTATCCCGCCGTGGCATAGCAGGTTTGTTTCCCCAGAGAACTCTCCCTGCCTTCCTCTTGGCCGCTCAGGTGCAGACTTCCGCCTCCTCTGCTGTTTGGAGGGCTGGTCAACTCCGGTAGGCTCGGGTTTCGACCTGATTCAGCGCCGGGAAAAGCTTCCGAATGCTGACCATGAGTGTGGGCTCATGGTATTTTGCTTGGAGCCTTCTCTTCCTCTGCCTCAACATCTGGAGTATCTGGCCATGATATTGAGTCAACCGCCTTACCACGTTGGAAACCCCGCTTCTCGTCCGTCCAGCGAGGTTAAGCAACGTCGGTACTTGGATGGGTGACCACCTGGGGACGCCAGATTCTGTTACCACATCCTCCGAGCCTTCCTTTCGGTTCACCGTGGCAAGACTGAGGAGAGTCGCAGTACCTGTTCTCAGTCAAGCAGAGTTTTCAGCCCTACCTTGGAACGTTTCCTAGTTCTTCTTTCCTCATTGACCCGTTTATAGTCCGAACGGTCGCCTCAGGATAAGTTCCATGTGGGGCGATCCAAGTTCCGGTGGCTTCAGGCAATGTTTAACCGGACTCCCTGGCCCTATGGGACCAGCGGAACTATTAAACCTGCAATGGGTGTTGACCTATGGAGCCTCTTGATGGTAGTGGATATTCTCGTCCTTTCCCCACATTCTTGATGCGGTTCTCGGACTCGTCAAAGGAAAGGGGGGGGGGGGGCATGTTCCGGTCCAGGCCTATGGTCAAGACCTGAAGGATACCTCTCCATCATTCAGGCAGGCTTAAGGGCCTTAGTCTGGCCCCTCTTCAGATCCTACCGCTCCTGCCAAGTCGCCCCGTTGCGTGTCGACTTCATGCTAACCAGCAGGGGACGCATTTTCACACTTTCACATCTTGCAGTAGAGATATCGGGATGATTGAGATTCTCTCAATTCCACCATCGGCTCTCTCATTCCAGGCAGGGGAATGTTTCTCTCAGACTATCCGAGCAGAGCCTCATAGAGAGAGTGTACCTAGGGGTCTTTGACCTTGGGTAACCAGCAAGTGCTGGTCTGGGGGACCTGATCGCGACAGCTTGGAACCTCAAGCTTCCGCTAGTTTTCCCCCCAGTCTCAGACCCCGAGACTCTGGCAAGATGCATTCCGGTGATGGTGGGACAACTTCGACGCCTGCGTCTTCCCTCCTTTTTGTCTGCGGACAATGGGTCTCAACAAAACCAGGTTGTCTGTCAACCTTTCAATGGGAGAGCTCCACTGGGACTATGTGCAGAACGGTTTCTGGACCCTCTGCTTCCCCTGACGGAACTCCCGGGAGAGCTTCTCCCACGGCGCAGACTACTCAAGCAACCACACTGCGACATCTCTCCCGAACCGGGGCGTCGCTTCGGCTTCATGCCTGGAGACACTACGCTTCCTCCTCTAGAAGAGACAACCCGCTACAGTCGCGGTACGGAGGTCGCGTCATCTGCGATAGTCATCCACAGGGGTCTCCCAGGCAAAGTGAAGAGTCTAAGGTGGTTGGTGCCGTGGGAGATATACTTCTTCCCGTGAGGCCTCTTCTCCAGCAATAACGGTCTTATTGCCTTTCGGCGGGAGGAAACTCCTTTCCGCTCTTGGCAATGAAGCCTGTCGCTCAGCCTTTCCCTGACCTTCAGGCTTAAAGGAATAACTTTTTCCTGCCCGCTGGATCTATCCTCGCTCATGCGAAGCTACGATCGTCCCTGCCCTAGTCGGAGGAAGACCTCCAACTTGGAGCATGGCTCGGACTTTTAGTCCTTTAAGAGATCTTCTCAAGACCCTTTTACGACAGGCCTCGGATTGTATTCCGCCCTGGGTCTTCTGCTCACTCTGGCCACGGCCAGTGTGTGAGCAATCTTCTTGGTCTCTTACTACTCCCCCCCTTTCTAAGGAAGAGGGGAAGGCAACATTCAGGCTCGCTCCTGAGTTGTTGGCTAGACTCAGAATCTGAGGGTCCCGACCCTTCGGTCCGATTCATTCAAGATTTTGAGTCTCCATTCTGTGTCTGATGTCCCAAGACCTTCTCTTTCTTGCCAGTACAGGAATCGAGAGGTTAGCGCTGGGAACAGCTGCAGTTTGGCCTCAGTTGCAGCCGATTTGGGAACACAAGGAGGACATGGGGGGAGAGTCACCAGTATACCTCTTCAGCCCGGACTCAAGGACATTCATCTCGACCTGTCTTCAGACCCTCCCCCGTCACGTCGCCCTACAGCACGATGTTGGATACATCGCAACGTCCCTCGCCTTCGAGTAATACTACTCTGTGACGCAGGTGCTACAAGCTGGAGTCTGGAAGCGTCTGATGACCTTCGCAGCCCGCTTCCTGCAGGGCGTGACCCACAGGAGTCTCGATACGTTTTCTATCGCTCTGTGGTGGCTACACAACAGCTGGTCTAACCTCAGGCTCCTTTTTGGACAGGTAGCAGAAGGTTGAGGGCATTGTTATCAGGTTTTAGTCTGCATGAACGAAAGAAGTATGTCTGGCCCTTACTTCTTTCTTCATCATCCCCTCTACGGGGAAGCAGCATCCTGGTCTCTGCATAGCTGACCTCGAACCTCTGCAGGTAAACCATGCTTCCTTGTGTTCCGAGTATTGAGTCAATACTGTCGCGTCCCCCATACCCTGACGAGGTGGTATTGGGAACGTCTTAACCCAGAGTTCCTTCTGGAACTCCAGGTCAACTGCCTAAGACGGGTCACACTTCTTCCTTCACACACAAGCTTACGTAGGCCACATGGTTCCTTGCGGTGCAAGGAACTTGTGAGGT
>NC_090739.1:129273035-129275535 GCF_036898095.1 Palaemon carinicauda
AAGAAGAAGGAAAGACGTTACTCTAAATACTTAAGAATATATACGGCAAATAAATCTCGTAGGTTCTGTAAGGGAGAAGATTTTTATGTGTGTAAGGACCAAGAAAACAGACCTTAATGCAAAGTACTATAATCAATTTTTTTTAATGAGGCGCATTTGCATTGACTCGCAGGGATGCCCTTTTAGCTCGGAAATGTTTCCTACTTGGCTGATTGGTTGGACAAACCATTCGAACCAATTAGCTAGTGGAAAACAGGTCCGAGCTAAAAGGGACACCCCAGCAAGTCTGTGCAAATGCGCCTCATTAAAAAAAATTCAGTAGTTTTTATTTTTTATTTATTTTATTTTTTTTTTTTTTTTGCACAAACCTTACATCTCTGGCGTTTTTTGTACTAATAAATAACCCGTACCCTTGGGCGATATATAAAATTCCATATAGTCACATCATTATTTTCCAGACGTTAAGGGTACGACATAGTTATTATTTACCCCACTCACTAAAGGAACTCACAAAAAACAAAGACTCTACTCCATCACTCTTTAAGAACTAATATTGCCAACCATGACAAAATTTACTCTAAAAACCCTCGTTCGCTCAAACTTTTCCCAGGG
Organism: Palaemon carinicauda; assembly: GCF_036898095.1. NCBI lineage: Eukaryota > Metazoa > Arthropoda > Malacostraca > Decapoda > Palaemonidae > Palaemon > Palaemon carinicauda. The sequence continues at coordinate 129,273,648 of NC_090739.1, forward strand.
TTTCAAAATATATAAAGAATAATGAATAATGCTCCGATAAAGACTAAAAAAAAAAAGACTTTCAGCTCATTAGCTACGTACCCTCTCATAATCGATGCAAAGCTGTTGCAAGAGACAGATTGACCTTATCAGTTTCCAGGAAAATTCTGGAATGGTTTTCTCTTTATCAAAGGATTTCTCTTATTACACATAAATAAATCTTATGATTAACTTGATATCTACGGGAGTTATAATTAAATTGCGTGAGGCATGACTCTTTTAAGTACACTTAAGTGTACAATTAGACTGGCACAGATGAACGTACACACATATGTAAGTATGCATGTGCATATATCTTATATGTATATATATATATATATATATATATATATATATATATATATATATATATATATATATATATATATAATTTATTTATATATATATATATATATATATATATATATATATATATATAATTCATTTATATAGATATATATATATATATATATATATATATATATGTATATATAGATATAGTTAGATATATTGTATATCTGTGTATGTGACACCCATGTATGTATGTATGTATATGTGTGTATATATACATATATATACACATATATATACATATTATATATATATATATATATATATATATATATATATATATATATATATATATAAAGTGACAGAGAGATATGAAATTAAAAAAAGAAGACAAAAGAGAAATATCAGCGAACAACTACATTGAGGTTGTAAATAGTTAAAAACATTAATTAAACTCTCTCTCTCTCTCTCTCTCTCTCTCTCTCTCTCTCTCTCTCTCTCTCTCTCTCTCTCTCTCATCTCTCCTCTCTCTCCAGAAAGCAAGGATTGGTTTTACATTACAAGTTGAAAGACCGCTCATGGAATGGCAAAAACCAAGGGACAGTGCCATTGGCCTAGCAAGTAAGACAATGCCCTAGAGACTGACTATATATACAGTATGATCAGCGCCCAGGCCACATCTCCACCAAAGCTAGGACAGAGGGGGACCAGGCAATGGCTGCTGATGACTCAGCAGATAGACCTATGGGCTCCCCCAAAACCCCCATCCTTAACTCATAAGAATGGTGAGCCTGCAGCGACCAAAGGAACTAACGAGTTTGAGCGGGACTCGAACCCCAGCCAGGCGTTCACCAATCAGGAAAGTTACCACATCGGCCACCACAACCCTAAGCTCGCACTTTTGAAATACTACTAAAAATAGATTTAAGTATTTTAATATATTAGTGACACCTACTTGTAATTAGGCGAGCGGTGTATATATACATCAAAAGTAAAAAATTTACACAAACTGGTACGTAACATTTATATGAGGAAGTACACCCTGTAACCCCTTACAGAGCGACGAGTTCCCGTAATTAGCCCCACCCACCACCTTCCCCATCTCTCCTTACGTCATCCGTTTGGAACTCACTCTACAGTAAGGGTATGACAGGGTGCATTTCACCAGAGCGAGATGTGACAGGAATCCATGTGTCCAACTGTACATATGTATATCAAAAGAGTTGTGACTATTATCTTTATATATACATGTATATACATATATATACATATATATATATATTATAATATATATATATATATATATATATATATATATATATATATATATATAGAGAGAGAGAGAGGAGAGAGAGAGGTGAGAGAGAGAGAGAGAGAGAGAGAGAGAGAGAGAGAGGAGAGATATCAAATGTCAAAAGAAGACTAATTGAAATGCATCATTGGACTCAACGTAGTTTATATTAACAAGCATTTGATAACTAGTTTGAACGAACCTGATATGTATCAAAATTATATGCATGTATGTATGTTGAAAAGTTAAAAGTTGAAAACTTTTAACTGGGCTCCGCAAGGCACTAGA
>NC_090739.1:129278035-129283035 GCF_036898095.1 Palaemon carinicauda
TACGCTAGGCCATGTAGCCTAGTCGTTTGGTCCTAGTACTTCATGCATGATTTTGGTTTTTCCGAGTGTATTAAAATTTTTATTGAAGCTTTAGGCTGTTTTTTATACATTTAAGATTATGTTGAATATTTACAAGATAGTATACGAGTGAGTTTCGGTGATTTAGGTAATCGATTCTCTTAGTGCCTAGGCTAAGTTGCTTATGGAGCCTTAGTATACTTTCTCATACTCCCCGGTTGCTTTCTTTTCTTCGGAGAAGGTATGCAATCCCTTTCCCTCTGTTTAAGCCTTGGGCTTATCCCTAAGTGGTTTATCTGAATTAACTTTCGATAAAACTATACTGGGGTGTTACTGTACCTTCCTGTTCCAGTAAGTCTGGTTTCAGAGAGGGACAGAACGACAGAGTTTTTAGTCTGAGTCTGTGTTTGTCTGGCTTGGGGTAGAGTCTCCCTCGCTGGCCTGACACAGACATAGGAGGCTTAGCCTCCTTAGGTCACTACCGAAGGTTTCTCTACGAGATGATTCCTTCTTTTGTGATCTACCAGACTAGTCCTTGTTGCTGTTCTCGGGGGAGGATAAGATTCTTTCCCTGGGAGTAGCAACACCTTCCTTGCTTTGGTTCTCTGGGAGCTGGCAAGTATTGCTGGCCTCCCTCCTTGGATCTCCCTTAGGCTAAGATGAGTTTTCTTGGCTGCGGGTGATCCTTCACTAAAGCAAGGTTGGTAGGACCCTCTTTTGGCCCTTCCCCCTCTATCTCCGTAATGGCCTAGCCATTACAGTACTATACGTCATTCTACATCTGGACCTAGGATAGGTTAGGATGTGGAATTGACTCAGTCCCTTGGCCGGCAGAGCGGCCGGCAAGGGTCTTCTGCTTTGAGTGCTGCCTGGACCTCCCTTGGTCCCTCATCCATGCCTGCCTGTAGAACCAGACGGCACTGGTCAGGAAGCCTGAATTAGATTCTCCCCTTCCTTATATGCACTCTTTCGGATTGCCGGGCTTGGAGGTAGTGTACGCTCTTATCCCGGCATCCATTCTGTTTTTCTTCTAGTGCTGTACCCGACCCGGCTGCCGGCCTATGAGGCCGGCAGCTGGGCAGTCGTAGTCCTCTGGTTCTTTTGCTGCTGGCTGGCATCGGTTGTGTACCTTTGCCGGCCGGCTAATGTCAGCCCTTGTCTGCCGGTCGCCAAGAGTGTGGCCGGCAGCCGGGTACTACCTTGTGTAGTTGCCGGCCGGCAGTCATTGCCGGCCGGCAGTCATTGCCGGCCGACATTGGCTGTTGCCGGCCGGCAGTTACTGCCGGCCGGCACATGCATTTGAACCAGCTTTCTGCCGCCTTATAGCTGTTAAGTAGTATACTTTAAAGCTAGTTATGGACTTGCCGGCCGGCACATAACCTCCTATACTGTACCAGTATTCTTCAGTATAACATATACTGTAAGAAGAAAACTATAGTATAAGTTTTGGTACAGCACTGTGTGTTCTAACACTTTTGTGTTGTCTTGCACAGCCCTTTGCTGTTGTCCTACAGATAAGAAAGTGAGTTCCTTCTTGTCTATTATCCAGGATTTTAAAATCATTGCTTAGGTGTGAGCTCCACCTGTTTCCTCTGGAAACTTTGCATTGGTTATTCTAGAAGAGATTAACCATTCGATTTTATTATCTGGAAGGCTGCAACAATTGGTTGTGAAGGAAACACAAGTGTGTGTCTTTCCTTTCTGAATTGCTATGCTATACTATGCATATCCAGTGATACATAGTTCACTTGATACTCATGGAAATTTCTTCTCTTTACAGGAGGACCCTCCGAAGTGCGGAAGTGTTTTCTGCAACGTCCGCAGCAAGAATCTCTGCGGACATGAGTTTTGTAGGAGACACGCAGCATGCGCTGTCTCCAAGGGTGATCTCCAGTATTGGGACCCTCAGGTATGTACCGTGTGCACTAACCTGATTACTGAGGCCTTTGATTCCCCTAGGACGGCGGAATCAAGGGATATAGCAAGGGAGAAGCTTCGTACCTGGGTAAGGGGCTTCCAGAAGAACACCTCTGGACCTTATCTTCCAAGTGAGAAGATGAGGGCGTATCTTTTCCCTAGGGCATCAGCTGATGCAGTGATTCCCCAGCCTCAAGAGGAGATCCCTCAAGTTCATATCCAGGTGGATGCTGAAGTCGCGGTCGCTATGCAAGACATCCAGTTGGATGACAGGATGTCTGACGTGGACGAGCGTCTGGAGGAAGACCTCCTGGCAGAAGCCCAGGATGAAGTTCAAGCCCCAGACGTTGTAGAGGAAGAGGTCGACGAGGTGTCAGCTACTCCGGTTCAGATCCCAGAGCCTATTCCCTCAACATCGGCCGGTCTCCCAGTAGAGCTGGGACAGGCCCTCTCCTCCATTGTTGGAATGATCCAACAAATGCAGAAGGAGAATCAGGAGAAGGCGGCTGCAATGGAACTGCGGATGCAGAGCCTTGCAGAATCACATGGGCCCCAGAAAAGGCTCAATGTGAAAGACCTTCCCTTGTGCTCAGATGCTAACCCATGGAGGTATGCTGAGCACATGCCGATGACGACTGGAAAGATCGTCATCTCGGATAAGTTGGGTTCAGTTCCCCTAGAGGAGGTGGAATTCTGGCCCAGCAAGGCGTCATATCTGGACTGTTATGTCCGGCTGAGGAAGGAACCAGCTTCAAAGGAGGAGACAGAGCCGAAGGAGGTCATAGTGATGGACCATGCTAAGGCTCAAGCTCTGCTTTCATCCTCGATGAAAGAGAGGGGCTTCTCGAACTCAAAGGTAGCTGCATTGAGTAAGAAGCTCCCTTCCTTTGTGTCCTCTCCTGCTAGAGCCTTCCCCTTTTTACAGAAAGGGTTTGCGGCTGTACTAAAAGCAGTCAAGGCCAGCAAGCCTTGCCCCTCCCTGGAGGAGTGTAAACCCTTGTCGCTGGCCCTGCCTATGGACCACAAAGACTGGAAGGACGTCCATCTTACGTTCTCAGTTGGGAAGTTGGAGGCTGATATTGCCGGACGTCAGTTCGGCGAGGACCTCCCTAAGTTGTCTAACTTTCTTTTGCGGAGAGAGTTCGAGACAAAAGAAAGACTGGCTGCCTCAATGTCTCTTCAGACTACTCTTGAGACGATGGCAAGTGACCCCAAGGTCCATGAAATGTTCATGGTAGTGGCCAAGACTCATCTGGCCACAGTGACGAAGGACCTTTATGGCTTCGTCAAGGCGAGGAGAGCTTGTAGGGAGTTCGTGTTCACCTCGGCTTCGGTGAGGCACGAGCCAAGGAAACTAATCTCCTCCAACATTTGGGGCAAAGACCTTTTCCCTACCGATTTGGTCAAAGAAGTTGTTGATAAGACCGCCTTGGAGAATAGAAACCTTCTCCAGAAGTGGGGCCTGGCTATCAAAAGAAAGTCTTCCCCGGATGAGAGTCCTCAACCAAAGAGGAAGACTATGATTACTAGGCTACCGTCTTGGCCAGCCAAGCCTCTTAGACAGCAACAGCAACTGCAATTGCCATTGCCTTCAGTGCCCCAGATGGTGGCACAAACCCCGACCACATTTCAGTGGGTACCCCAGGCTGTGTCGACACAGTCCACGGCATTCACCCCAACGTTCGAAGGGCAGTCTACTTCCTTTCGAGCAAAGCCTAGAGGAGCAGCCAGAGGCTCGTCTAGGCGCCCCTCAAGGGGAAGGGGATTCAGGGGTGGTCGTGGTCAGGGAGGCAAGACCTCAGGACGGCAGTCCAAGTGAGATGATGCCGGTAGGAGGGAGACTTCAGAAATTTCGGGATCGGTGGACCTTCGATCCCTGGGCCCACAGCCTACTCAAGAATGGACTGGGCTGGAGCTGGTACAGCACTCCACCCCCATGCCTTCGGTTTTTCCAACACTCCACCCCCGTTCTGGAGGAGTACGTTCAAGAACTGTTGGAGAAAAAAAGTGATCCGAAGGGTGAAGTCCATCAAATTCCAAGGGAGTCTGTTTTGTGTTCCCAAGAAAGACTCGGAAAAGCTCAGAGTCATTCTGGACTTGTCGCCACTCAACAAGTTCATAGTGAATTGCAAATTCAAGATGCTAACACTGCAACACATAAGGACCTTACTGCCCAAGAGGGCATATTCCGTCTCTATAGACTTGTCAGACGCCTATTGGCACGTTCCAATCAACCGTCGACTCTCCCCCTACCTAGGGTTCAGGCTACAACGAAGACTATACGCCTTCAGAGCCATGCCATTCGGGCTAAACATAGCCCCAAGGATTTTCACGAAGCTTGCGAGCGTAGCTCTCAAACAATTACGCCTATAGGAAATTCAGGTAGTAGCCTACCTGGACGACTGGTTGGTGTGGGCAGCATCCGAGACAGAATGCTTGCAAGCTTCCAGTCAAGTGATCCAGTTCCTAGAGTACCTAGGCTTCAAGATCAACAGAAAAAAGTCTCGACTTTCTCCATCTCAAAAGTTCCAGTGGCTGGGAATCCACTGGGACCTAATGTCACACCGTTTCTCCATCCCGGCGAAGAAAAGGAAGGAGATAGCGGGTTCTGTCAAGAGACTTCTAGATTCCGAAAGGATATCAAGACGCGAACAGGAGAGGGTACTGGGCTCTCTCCAGTTTGCTTCGGTGACAGACCCAGTGCTAAGAGCACAGCTAAAGGATGCAACCAAAGTTTGGAGAAGTTATGCATCAAACGCGCGAAGAGATCTGAGAAGACCAGTTCCGCTTCGGCTACGTACTCTTCTCAGGCCTTGGTCCCAAGCCAGACATCTAAAGAAGTCGGTTCTTCTTCAGCCACCTCCCCCGTCGGTGACGATTCACTCAGACGCCTCGAAGGAGGGATGGGGAGGTCACTCTCATCGGAAAAAAGTCCAGGGGACTTGGTCCAAGCTATTCAAGACCTTTCACATAAACTTTCTAGAAGCTATGGCAGTGCTCCTTACCTTAAAGAAAGTCTCCCCGCGTCACTCGATCCACATAAGGTTGGTGATGGACAGCGAGGT
>NC_090739.1:129288035-129295535 GCF_036898095.1 Palaemon carinicauda
TTATTATTATTATCATTATTATTATTAGCTAAGCTACAACTCTAACTGGAAAAGCAAGATGCTATAAGCCCAGAGGCTCCAACAGGGAAAAATAGCCCAGCGAAGAAAGAAAACAGAAAATAAATAAACTAGAAGAGAAGTAATAAACTATTAAAATAAAATATTTTAAGAGCAGTCACATTAAAATAAATCTTTCGTAATATAAACTATAAAAACTTTAACAAAACAAGAGGAAGACAAATGAGATGGAACAGTGTGCTCGAGTGTACCCTCAAACAATTCGTTAAAACTGGGAAATACTTCAAAATAATCCAAACTTAATAATGGAATCACTCCGAGTGACAGAAAGACAAATTAAGCATTAAAAGCTCCAACAGGGAAAATAGCCCAGTGAGGAAAGAAATTAAGGAAAAATAAAATATTTTAAGAATAGTAACATTAAAATGAATATTTCCTATTCAAACTTTAAAAACTATAACAAAACAAGAGGAAGAGAAACTAGAAACAACAGTGTGCCCGAGTGTACCCTCAAGCAAGAGTACTCTAGCCCAAGACAGTGGAATACCATGGTACAGAGGCTATGGCACTACCCAAGACTAGGGAACAATGGTTTGATTTTGGAGTGTCCTCCTAGAAGAGCTGCTTATCATTATTACTAGCCGAGCTACAACCTTAGTTGGAAAAGCAAGATGCTCTAAGCCCAAGGGTTCCAACAGGGGAAAATAGTCCAGCGAGGAAAGGAAACAATGAAATAAATAAACGATATGAGAAATAATGAACTTTGCGACTGATTGAACGTCGTTTATAGTCGAGATGAAAGACCCTTTGAGCAATGCAATTCAGGTTCAACAAAGGAAGCTTATATTGGCATGTGTTTGGAGCGTTTTGTGAATGACAGGGCGTCTGAGTGCGACGGCGTTTGAACTGACGGGCGTTATTCCAACATATACAGAAGTTGAATTTCTCCTCAGTGCGTATGTAGATAAGTTTCTTCGGGTAGGCATAAACGGTTTCCGCTAACTGAGACACCAATATTGTCTTTTATCTTTTCATTCCATTATGGCTCTATTAAGTATTGTGGAATTCCACCCATCTACTATCAAGGAACTTCCCTCATTTCTAGCAATTAAAAAAAAAAAAAAAAAAAAAAAAATCTTAGTTCCTCCCAGCCTGACGAGAGGCTGAGCCGAGTTCGGTTGGTACTCCTCGGGTGCCAAAGTCCACATAAAAAAAAAAAAAAAAAAAAAATTTAGTTCCTCCCAGCCTGACGAGAGGCTGAGCCGAGTTTGATCGGTACTGCTCGAATGCCACATCCCATACTCCCCCGTTATTCACCACAGATGAAGCTTCATCTACGACGAACTTCCTCTAAAGCGTTCTGTGCCTCGTCCCATTTGCCCAGTGGCATCACTTGCCTTAGTTAGATAGGCACTGCGCATCACAGGGAACTGGCTATCCTTTGATGTATCTGGCCAATGAATCCTCTATGGATTTAGTCAGTCATGGAAAGAGAAGATGAGGCCCTTTACGTTAATAGGCGTAGGAGGAGATGATGACCAAGGAATTTCACTCATTTTTGGGTTAGCCAACATTAAAAACAAAAGGGGACTTTTCTTCTCTTCGGTCCTCCCAGACTGACGAGGGATTCAGCCGATACTACCCCGTTATCCACAACAAATGAAGCTTCATATGCTGAATCCCCTCCTACAGAAACCTCAGCGGTCACCAAGGCGACCGGAGGAAGCAGCAGGGCCTACCGGAACTGCGTCACAATCGCTCGCCATTCATTCCTATTTCTAGCACGCTCTCTTGCCTCTCTCACATCTATTTTTCTATCAGCCAGAGCTTTCTTCACTTCACTCTTGGGTAGTGCCATAGCCTCTGTACCATGGTCTTCCACAGTCTTGGGTTAGAGTTCTCTTGCTTGAGGGTACACTCGGGCACACTATTCTATCTCGTTTCTCTTCCTTTTGTTTTGTTAAAGTTTTCATAGTTTATATTGGAAATATTTATTTAAATGTCATTGTTCTTAAACTATATTATTTTTCCTTGTTTCCTTTCCTCACTGGGCTATATTCCCTGTTGGGGCCCTTGCGCTTATAGCATCTTGCTTTTCCAACTAGGGTTGTAGCTTAGCAAGTAATAATAATATTAATAATATCCATCCACCCAAACCTTGGCCTTCCTCTTGTACTTTGTGGAATAACCAGATCCAAAACCAGAACATTTCACTGATGCGTTAATATATTGAAACTTACTTTAATAATACAGTTAAAAATATTCTAATTTACACACACACACACACACACACACACACACACACACACACACACACACACACACAAATAATATCATAATGCCATCTTTACAGAGGACAAAAAATATTTAATAGGGAAAAACTAATAGATGTAGTTATTTTCGCCAGAAAACTAACTCAAATTACGTAAAATGATAAGAGGAATTACCTAAAACGCAATGTACACAAAAGCTTCAGATATAAAAGGCCATTCTTGTTTAGTAATGGAACACAGCAAGAGAATTTTCCACTTGAAAAGATTAAGAAAGATTAAAAGAACAAAGACATAACAGAAAGAAGGGTTAGTTTGTGTGTGTGTGTGTGTGTGTGTGTGTGTGTGTGTGCGCGCGCACGGGCCTCCTTTCTGAGTTCATATACCTCAAGGCCTCTATATTGGCCTTGATATACCTTAAAGCGATAAAAGAGTTTGTGTATCGCTATGATCAGCAAAGCTTTACTTGTCCGGGCCACCCATAGTAGATTGGTTTGCTGTTACCGATTAGACGAAAATCTCCCACCATCACCAATTCGGAGTTGGCCATCATGGTGATGAAATCTGACTAAACCTTAGACATAAAAGACATGCATAATGCCTTTGTTCTACAGTGGACAAAAAACGGATGAATTCGATGTGTTTTGTGTGTATGTATGTATGTACGTGTATATATATATATATATATATATATATATATATATATATATATATATATATATATATATATATATATATATATATATAAACATATATACACACACGTAAGTTTATATATGTATGTGTTTCAACAGTGTGAACACAACAATACATCTAATCACAAAACTTCAGAAACTTCACTTTCTACTAATCCATCCCTGAATATCTGAATTAAGAGTCTGTTAACAAAACTCTTTTCATCAGAATCAAGTAAATCCCGACTCTAAATCAAATTGATATTAGATCCCGAAAATCCCTATGAATTTAAAAACTGACTTAATTTCAATATCCTGTGAGGGTATCAGCTTTTGTCAAATCGGATTAGGAAGGGAATGAAGGAGAGAGAAGAAGAAGAGGAGAGGAAAAAAGAAGAGAGGAGAAGAGGAGTGGAAGAGGGAGAGAACAAAGATGTAGAAAATAGAGATTTAGGAAGGATGAAAGGGCACGGCTGCAAGAAAAGGATTAGGTAAGATTTATTTCCACAAAGTTATTATTTACTTTGAATAGGTAGTAGGTTGGCCATGACACCAGCCACCCGTTGAGATACTACCGCTAGAGTGTTATGGGGTCTTTAGACTGGACAGAGTACTACATTGGATCCTTCTCTCTGGTTACTGTTCGTTTTCCCTTTGCCTATACACACACACATAGCGAATAGTCTGGCCTATTCTTCACTTATTCTCCTCTTTCCTCATACACCTGACAACACTGAGATTACCAAACAATTCTTCTTCACCCAAAAGGGTTACTGCACTGTAATTGTTCAGTGGCCAATTTTCCCTTGTTAATGGTAGAAGAGACTCTCTATCTATGGTAAGCAGCTCTTCTAGGAGGACACTCGAAAATCAAACCATTGTTCTCTAGTCTTGGGCAGTGCCATAGCCTCTTCCACTGTCTTGGGTTAGAGTTCTGTCTTGTTTTGATAAAGTTTTTATAGTTTATATAGGAGATATTTATTTTAATGTTGTTGCTCTTCTTAAAAATCTTATTTTTCCTTGTTTCTTTCCTCACTGGGCTATTTTTACTGTTGGAGCCCCTGGGCTTATCGCATCCTGCTTTTCCAACTAGGGTTGTAGCTTAGCAAGTGATAATAATAATAATAATAATAATAATAATATTTGATATATTTTTGCAACAAATTCGAAAATGCCTGAATGTGATTTACTGAAACCAAAATTCATAATTTTCACACTTCTGAAAACTTCATATTTTTCACCCACTTCTAGAAAATTCATAGTTTTCACCCACTTCTAAAAAAATTCATATTTTTTTTTCACCTAATTCTAAAAAAATTCATAATTTTCGCACACTTCTCAAAACTTCATATTTTTCACCCACTTCTAAAAATATTCATATTTTTTCACCCATTTCTAAAAAATTCATATTTTTTTCACCCAATTCTAAAAAATTCATATTTTTCACACACTTCTAGAAAATTCATACTTTTCACCCACTTCTAAAATATTCTTATGTTTCATCCACTTCAAAAAATTCATATTTTTCACCAACTTCTAAAAAATTCATATTTTTCACCCACTTCTAAAAAAATATATTTTTCATCCACTTCCAAAAAATTCCTATTCTTCATTCAATTCAAAAATTCATACATTTTTACCAACTTCTAAAAGAATTAATATTTTTCACCTACTTCGCAAAAAATAATTTTTTTCACCCACTTCGAAAAAATTCATATATTTTCACCCACTTCTAAAAAATTCATATTTTTCACCCACTGCTAAAAAATATATTTTTCCTCCACTTCGAAAAAAATTCATATTTTTCATCCTCTTCTAAAAAAAAAATCATATATTTTCACCCACTTCTAAAAAAATTCATATTTATGTTTGAACGCTTCGATGTTTACTTGGCTTCTCTCGAATATTTGCGTTCAATTTTGTCCGTGTTTTCTTTTCCATTTTTCTACACTGAGGTAATAGCCGTGAAATATTCGTTGCTTATTCATTGCTATTGATATTTTTAGAATTATTCTTTTCTTTTTTTCTGTTCGATTTCTCGGTATTGAAACTTTGTACAAATCGGAGGTTGACAATTTTACACGAAACTAAAATTTTCTAGAAATAGTGATTGGTGTCTGAGAGAGAGAGAGAGAGAGAGAGAGAGAGAGAGAGAGATGCATTTTCAGTCTTTACCATTAAAAAGGTTACAGCAATAAACAGAGATAGAGAGAGAGAGAGATGCATTTTCAGTCTTTAACATTAATAACGTTATAACAATAAACAGAGAGAGAGAGAGAGAGAGAGAGAGAGAGAGAGAGAGAGACATTTTCAGTCTTTACCATTAAAAAGGTTATAGAAATAAACAGAGAGAGAGAGAGAGAGAGAGAGAGAGAGAGAGAGAGAGAATTTTTAAAAAAAATTATGTAATAACATTATTATTCCCTCAGCTAAGCATTGTACACATAATATAGAATGAACAATAAAATTTTCCTTAGCCCCCCCCCCACCCAATTACCTGAATAGACTGTATCAAGAGCTTTTGGGGAGGAAGGTCCTAGCTTGCCATTAAACTAATTCACGGAAGAAGTTATTAAAGGTTCTACTATACCATAACTGCTTGAAAGGTTTAAAGGCCACTCATGAATGGAAGAGGCAAGGAACACTGACATAGCCCTATCAAGCAGGACAATCCCCTAGAGACTGACCATATATATGATCAGCGCCCAAGCCCCCTCTCCACCCAAGCTAAGACCAAGGAGGGCCAGGCAGTGATGATGACTGAGCAGAAAGACCTATAGGCTCCCCCAAACCCACCCCCATCCTTAGCTCACAAGGATGGTGAGGTTGCAGCCACCAAAGGAACTAACGAGTTTGAGCGGGACTCGAACCCCAGTCAGGCGTTCACCAGTCAGGGGCGTTACCACATCGGCCACCACAAGCCATATTATTATTATCATTTTATTATTATTATTATTATTATTATTATTTATTACTTGCAAGGCTACAAACCTAATTGGAAAAGCTGGATGCTATAAGCCCAAGGGCCCCAACAGGGAAAATAATCCAGTGAGGAAAGGAAACAAGAAAAAATAGAATATTTTAAAAACAGTAACAACATTAAAATAAATACTTCCTATATAAACTATAACCGCTAATCTAAGTTCTAAATTTAAAGATAAAATTTTTCCAACATAATATTTTTCGTTAAGAGCTGCTACTGGATTCAGTGTTGCATAGGTTGCTTTTTTCTACTGTTAAATCGTGAGAATTTGTTGAAAGGTCAGCCTTCCATTGCTGACTTGGGGGGGGGGGGGGGGGGGGGGCAGTGGGTAGCTAAACCTAGGAATGGATATTGGATATCTACATACAAGAAAAGAATATCTTTTACTATTATTATTATTATTATTATTATTATTATTATTATTATTATTATTATTATTATTATTATTATTATTATTATTATTATTAGCTATGCTACAACACTAGTTGGAAAAGCAGGATGCTATAAGCACAGGGGCTCCAACAGGAAAAAATAACTCAAAGGAATGGAAATAAGGAAATAAATAAACTACAAGAGAGAAATGAACAATATAAAATATTTTAAGAACAGTAACATCAATATAGATCTTTCATAAACTATAAGAAGAATTATGTTAGCCAGTTCAACATAAAAAAAAAAAAAAAACATTCATAAACAGACGTCTTCGTATTCATGAAACTATGAAGGAAAATAATTGATGATTTATACTATGTCTACACCAAACTAAAACATAAGAATTCAACTAAAAAATCCCGATCTTTAAGAAGAGATTCAGCCATTTGAGAAACACAATCGCGGGAAGGCAACTTTGATGGCCTGATCACCAAAGGCGTTGACAAACATTCGAGAAACATTCAGACTGTGGAGGCCCAAGGGACACCAGGCAGTGGCCCTGAGGCCTAAAGAGGCTCAGGAGCCCAAGGCAGTAGCAGTGACCCCTAGGGAGGCACAGGTGGACCCAGGCAGTGGCCCTGAGGCCTAAAGAGGCTCAGGGGCCCAATGCAGTAGCAGTGACTCCTGGGGAGGCTCAGGCGGACACAGGGCAGCGGCCCTGAGGCCTGAAGAGGTCCAGGGGTCAAAGGCAATAGCAGTGATCCCTGAGGAGGCACAGGCGGACCCAGGCAGTGGCCCTGAGGCCTGACGAGGCCCAGGGGCCTAAGGCAGTAGCCCTGACCCCTGGGAGGCACAGGCGGACCCAGGCAGTGGCCCTGAGGCCTGAAGAGGTCCAGGGGCCCAAGGCAGTAGCCCTGACCCCTAGGGAGGCACAGGTGGACCCAGGCAGTGGCCCTGAGGCCTACAGAGGCTCAGGGGCCCAAGGCAGTAGCAGTGACCCCTAGGGAGGCACAGGCTGACCCAGGCAGTAGCCCTGAGGCCTGAAGAGGTCCAGGGGCCCAGGGCAGTAGCCCTGACCACTGGGGAGGCAGAGGGAGGCCAAGGCAATTGACCTTAGGCCTGAAGAGGCCCAAGTGCCATAGGAAGTAACCCTGACCCCCGGGGATGCCCAGGGACTAACGGC
>NC_090739.1:129300535-129307483 GCF_036898095.1 Palaemon carinicauda
ACATTTAGAATGATTCACTGTCTTTTTTACCTACATTTAGAATGATTCACTGTCTTTTTTACCTACATTTAGAATGATTCACTGTCTTTTTTACCTACATTTAGAATGATTCACTGTCTTTTTTACCTACATTTAGAATGATTCACTGTCTTTTTACCTACATTTAGAATGATTCACTGTCTTTTTACCTACATTTAGAATGATTCACTGTCTTTTTTACCTACATTTAGAATGATTCACTGTCTTTTTTACCTACATTTAGAATGATTCACTGTCTTTTTTACCTACATTTAGAATGATTCACTGTCTTTTTTACCTACATTTAGAATGATTCACTGTCTTTTTTACCTACATTTAGAATGATTCACTGTCTTTTTTACCTACATTTAGAATGATTCACTGTCTTTTTTACCTACATTTAGAATGATTCACTGTCTTTTTTACCTACATTTAGAATGATTCACTGTCTTTTTTACCTACATTTAGAATGATTCACTGTCTTTTTTACCTACATTTAGAATGATTCACTGTCTTTTTTACCTACATTTAGAATGATTCACTGTCTTTTTTACCTACATTTAGAATGATTCACTGTCTTTTTACCTACATTTAGAATGATTCACTGTCTTTTTTACCTACATTTAGAATGATTCACTGTCTTTTTACCTACATTTAGAATGATTCACTGTCTTTTTTACCTACATTTAGAATGATTCACTGTCTTTTTACCTACATTTAGAATGATTCACTGTCTTTTTTACCTACATTTAGAATGATTCACTGTCTTTTTTACCTACATTTAGAATGATTCACTGTCTTTTTTACTTACATTTAGAATGATTCACTGTCTTTTTTACCTACATTTAGAATGATTCACTGTCTTTTTTACCTACATTTAGAATGATTCACTGTCTTTTTACCTACATTTAGAATGATTCACTGTCTTTTTTACCTACATTTAGAATGATTCACTGTCTTTTTTACCTACATTTAGAATGATTCACTGTCTTTTTACCTACATTTAGAATGATTCACTGTCTTTTTTACCTACATTTAGAATGATTCACTGTCTTTTTACCTACATTTAGAATGATTCACTGTCTTTTTTACCTACATTTAGAATGATTCACTGTCTTTTTTACCTACATTTAGAATGATTCACTGTCTTTTTACCTACATTTAGAATGATTCACTGTCTTTTTTACCTACATTTAGAATGATTCACTGTCTTTTTTACCTACATTTAGAATGATTCACTGTCTTTTTTACCTACATTTAGAATGATTCACTGTCTTTTTTACCTACATTTAGAATGATTCACTGTCTTTTTTACCTACATTTAGAATGATTCACTGTCTTTTTTACCTACATTTAGAATGATTCACTGTCTTTTTTACCTACATTTAGAATGATTCACTGTCTTTTTTACCTACATTTAGAATGATTCACTGTCTTTTTTACCTACATTTAGAATGATTCACTGTCTTTTTTACCTACATTTAGAATGATTCACTGTCTTTTTTACCTACATTTAGAATGATTCACTGTTTTTTACCTACATTTAGAATGATTCACTGTCTTTTTTACCTACATTTAGAATGATTCACTGTCTTTTTTACCTACATTTAGAATGATTCACTGTCTTTTTTACCTACATTTAGAATGATTCACTGTCTTTTTTACCTACATTTAGAATGATTCACTGTCTTTTTTACCTACATTTAGAATGATTCACTGTCTTTTTTACCTACATTTAGAATGATTCACTGTCTTTTTTACCTACATTTAGAATGATTCACTGTCTTTTTTACCTACATTTAGAATGATTCACTGTCTTTTTTACCTACATTTAGAATGATTCACTGTCTTTTTTACCTACATTTAGAATGATTCACTGTCTTTTTTACCTACATTTAGAATGATTCACTGTCTTTTTTACCTACATTTAGAATGATTCACTGTCTTTTTTACCTACATTTAGAATGATTCACTGTCTTTTTTACCTACATTTAGAATGATTCACTGTCTTTTTTACCTACATTTAGAATGATTCACTGTCTTTTTTACCTACATTTAGAATGATTCACTGTCTTTTTTACCTACATTTAGAATGATTCACTGTCTTTTTTACCTACATTTAGAATGATTCACTGTCTTTTTTACCTACATTTAGAATGATTCACTGTCTTTTTTACCTACATTTAGAATGATTCACTGTCTTTTTTACCTACATTTAGAATGATTCACTGTCTTTTTTACCTACATTTAGAATGATTCACTGTCTTTTTTACCTACATTTAGAATGATTCACTGTCTTTTTTACCTACATTTAGAATGATTCACTGTCTTTTTTACCTACATTTAGAATGATTCACTGTCTTTTTTACCTACATTTAGAATGATTCACTGTCTTTTTTACCTACATTTAGAATGATTCACTGTCTTTTTTACCTACATTTAGAATGATTCACTGTCTTTTTTACCTACATTTAGAATGATTCACTGTCTTTTTTACCTACATTTAGAATGATTCACTGTCTTTTTTACCTACATTTAGAATGATTCACTGTCTTTTTTACCTACATTTAGAATGATTCACTGTCTTTTTTACCTACATTTAGAATGATTCACTGTCTTTTTTACCTACATTTAGAATGATTCACTGTCTTTTTTACCTACATTTAGAATGATTCACTGTCTTTTTTACCTACATTTAGAATGATTCACTGTCTTTTTTACCTACATTTAGAATGATTCACTGTCTTTTTTACCTACATTTAGAATGATTCACTGTCTTTTTACCTACATTTAGAATGATTCACTGTCTTTTTTACCTACATTTAGAATGATTCACTGTCTTTTTTACCTACATTTAGAATGATTCACTGTCTTTTTTACCTACATTTAGAATGATTCACTGTCTTTTTTACCTACATTTAGAATGATTCACTGTCTTTTTTACCTACATTTAGAATGATTCACTGTCTTTTTTACCTACATTTAGAATGATTCACTGTCTTTTTTACCTACATTTAGAATGATTCACTGTCTTTTTTACCTACATTTAGAATGATTCACTGTCTTTTTTACCTACATTTAGAATGATTCACTGTCTTTTTTACCTACATTTAGAATGATTCACTGTCTTTTTTACCTACATTTAGAATGATTCACTGTCTTTTTTACCTACATTTAGAATGATTCACTGTCTTTTTTACCTACATTTAGAATGATTCACTGTCTTTTTTACCTACATTTAGAATGATTCACTGTCTTTTTTACCTACATTTAGAATGATTCACTGTCTTTTTTACCTACATTTAGAATGATTCACTGTCTTTTTTACCTACATTTAGAATGATTCACTGTCTTTTTTACCTACATTTAGAATGATTCACTGTCTTTTTTACCTACATTTAGAATGATTCACTGTCTTTTTTACCTACATTTAGAATGATTCACTGTCTTTTTTACCTACATTTAGAATGATTCACTGTCTTTTTTACCTACATTTAGAATGATTCACTGTCTTTTTTACTTACATTTAGAATGATTCACTGTCTTTTTTACCTACATTTAGAATGATTCACTGTCTTTTTTACCTACATTTAGAATGATTCACTGTCTTTTTTACCTACATTTAGAATGATTCACTGTCTTTTTTACCTACATTTAGAATGATTCACTGTCTTTTTTACCTACATTTAGAATGATTCACTGTCTTTTTTACCTACATTTAGAATGATTCACTGTCTTTTTTACCTACATTTAGAATGATTCACTGTCTTTTTTACCTACATTTAGAATGATTCACTGTCTTTTTTACCTACATTTAGAATGATTCACTGTCTTTTTTACCTACATTTAGAATGATTCACTGTCTTTTTTACCTACATTTAGAATGATTCACTGTCTTTTTTACCTACATTTAGAATGATTCACTGTCTTTTTTACCTACATTTAGAATGATTCACTGTCTTTTTTACCTACATTTAGAATGATTCACTGTCTTTTTTACCTACATTTAGAATGATTCACTGTCTTTTTTACCTACATTTAGAATGATTCACTGTCTTTTTTACCTACATTTAGAATGATTCACTGTCTTTTTACCTACATTTAGAATGATTCACTGTCTTTTTTACCTACATTTAGAATGATTCACTGTCTTTTTTACCTACATTTAGAATGATTCACTGTCTTTTTTACCTACATTTAGAATGATTCACTGTCTTTTTTACCTACATTTAGAATGATTCACTGTCTTTTTTACCTACATTTAGAATGATTCACTGTCTTTTTTACCTACATTTAGAATGATTCACTGTCTTTTTTACCTACATTTAGAATGATTCACTGTCTTTTTTACCTACATTTAGAATGATTCACTGTCTTTTTTACCTACATTTAGAATGATTCACTGTCTTTTTTACCTACATTTAGAATGATTCACTGTCTTTTTTACCTACATTTAGAATGATTCACTGTCTTTTTTACCTACATTTAGAATGATTCACTGTCTTTTTTACCTACATTTAGAATGATTCACTGTCTTTTTTACCTACATTTAGAATGATTCACTGTCTTTTTTACCTACATTTAGAATGATTCACTGTCTTTTTTACCTACATTTAGAATGATTCACTGTCTTTTTTACCTACATTTAGAATGATTCACTGTCTTTTTTACCTACATTTAGAATGATTCACTGTCTTTTTTACCTACATTTAGAATGATTCACTGTCTTTTTTACCTACATTTAGAATGATTCACTGTCTTTTTTACCTACATTTAGAATGATTCACTGTCTTTTTTACCTACATTTAGAATGATTCACTGTCTTTTTTACCTACATTTAGAATGATTCACTGTCTTTTTTACCTACATTTAGAATGATTCACTGTCTTTTTTACCTACATTTAGAATGATTCACTGTCTTTTTTACCTACATTTAGAATGATTCACTGTCTTTTTACCTACATTTAGAATGATTCACTGTCTTTTTTACCTACATTTAGAATGATTCACTGTCTTTTTTACCTACATTTAGAATGATTCACTGTCTTTTTTACCTACATTTAGAATGATTCACTGTTTTTTACCTACATTTAGAATGATTCACTGTCTTTTTTACCTACATTTAGAATGATTCACTGTCTTTTTTACCTACATTTAGAATGATTCACTGTCTTTTTTACCTACATTTAGAATGATTCACTGTCTTTTTTACCTACATTTAGAATGATTCACTGTCTTTTTTACCTACATTTAGAATGATTCACTGTCTTTTTTACCTACATTTAGAATGATTCACTGTCTTTTTTACCTACATTTAGAATGATTCACTGTCTTTTTTACCTACATTTAGAATGATTCACTGTCTTTTTTACCTACATTTAGAATGATTCACTGTCTTTTTTACCTACATTTAGAATGATTCACTGTCTTTTTTACCTACATTTAGAATGATTCACTGTCTTTTTTACCTACATTTAGAATGATTCACTGTCTTTTTTACCTACATTTAGAATGATTCACTGTCTTTTTTACCTACATTTAGAATGATTCACTGTCTTTTTTACCTACATTTAGAATGATTCACTGTCTTTTTTACCTACATTTAGAATGATTCACTGTCTTTTTTACCTACATTTAGAATGATTCACTGTCTTTTTTACCTACATTTAGAATGATTCACTGTCTTTTTTACCTACATTTAGAATGATTCACTGTCTTTTTTACCTACATTTAGAATGATTCACTGTCTTTTTTACCTACATTTAGAATGATTCACTGTCTTTTTTACCTACATTTAGAATGATTCACTGTCTTTTTTACCTACATTTAGAATGATTCACTGTCTTTTTTACCTACATTTAGAATGATTCACTGTCTTTTTTACCTACATTTAGAATGATTCACTGTCTTTTTTACCTACATTTAGAATGATTCACTGTCTTTTTTACCTACATTTAGAATGATTCACTGTCTTTTTTACCTACATTTAGAATGATTCACTGTCTTTTTTACCTACATTTAGAATGATTCACTGTCTTTTTTACCTACATTTAGAATGATTCACTGTCTTTTTTACCTACATTTAGAATGATTCACTGTCTTTTTTACCTACATTTAGAATGATTCACTGTCTTTTTTACCTACATTTAGAATGATTCACTGTCTTTTTTACCTACATTTAGAATGATTCACTGTCTTTTTTACCTACATTTAGAATGATTCACTGTCTTTTTTACCTACATTTAGAATGATTCACTGTCTTTTTTACCTACATTTAGAATGATTCACTGTCTTTTTTACCTACATTTAGAATGATTCACTGTCTTTTTTACCTACATTTAGAATGATTCACTGTCTTTTTTACCTACATTTAGAATGATTCACTGTCTTTTTTACCTACATTTAGAATGATTCACTGTCTTTTTTACCTACATTTAGAATGATTCACTGTCTTTTTTACCTACATTTAGAATGATTCACTGTCTTTTTTACCTACATTTAGAATGATTCACTGTCTTTTTTACCTACATTTAGAATGATTCACTGTCTTTTTTACCTACATTTAGAATGATTCACTGTCTTTTTTACCTACATTTAGAATGATTCACTGTCTTTTTTACCTACATTTAGAATGATTCACTGTCTTTTTTACCTACATTTAGAATGATTCACTGTCTTTTTTACCTACATTTAGAATGATTCACTGTCTTTTTTACCTACATTTAGAATGATTCACTGTCTTTTTTACCTACATTTAGAATGATTCACTGTCTTTTTTACCTACATTTAGAATGATTCACTGTCTTTTTTACCTACATTTAGAATGATTCACTGTCTTTTTTACCTACATTTAGAATGATTCACTGTCTTTTTTACCTACATTTAGAATGATTCACTGTCTTTTTTACCTACATTTAGAATGATTCACTG
>NC_090739.1:129340483-129350483 GCF_036898095.1 Palaemon carinicauda
TGAGTGGCCTCTAAACCTTTAAATAATTAAGCTTTTGACTTAATCATAAAAAATGCATTTCTATCGAAATTTTTTTTAGATATTATTGAGTTTCATTTCTATGTTGATTTTTCTGCATCCTTTTTCATCGGTAACAACCAGTACGTCCTTTCAATTATTCATGATTAATTGGCTTTTGCCGATTAATTGTCCTGATTGGCCAATAACCGGAAATTAAAATGATCCCGCTATCAATCACAATTCTTTGTTTTTGTGATGGCCTATTGGTAGCGTCCTTGCCTGGTGATCGATAGACTGGGGTTCGATTCCTGCTCAAACTTGTTAGTTCCTTTGGTCGCTGCAGCCTCACTAACCTTGTGAGCTAAGTGTGGGGTTTTTTTGAGAGCCTATAGGTCTATCTGCTGAGTCATCAGCAGCCATTGCCTGGCCCTCCTTGGTCCTAGGTTGGGTGGAGAGGGGCTTGGGCGCTGATCATATGTAATATGGTCAGTCACGAGGCCATTGTCCTGCTTGATAGGGTAATGTCACTGTCCCTTGCCTCTACCATTCATGAGTGCCCTTTAAACCTGTAAACATTCTTTTCACGAAAAAAAAAAAAATTAGAATTAATACAAAAATGGTCATTTATTCAATATAATGTCAACTTGAATCTACGCTTAAAGATATTATTTTATTCATTAAAATTAAACATCATATTTTATTTTATCATAATAGTTTTACAGTGGCCCAACCGATTTTTTTAGACTTAAGAACAGTACCTCTTGGTTAAGATGTAATTATTTATGATCTGAGAATAGAAAGATGAATAAATGAAGCTTATATAGAAAAAAACTCGTAATTTTGGTCTTCTCATTATATTGGTAACAGATATAATTATGCTCATAAGAAATTAGCATTCTTATTGCTCTTCTAGGAGATGGACAATCCAAAATCAAACCATTGTTCTCTATTCTTGGGTAGTGCCATAGCCTCTGTACCATGGTCCTCCACTGTCTTGGGTTAGAGTTCTCTTGCTTGAGGGTCCACTCGGGCACACTCTCCTATCTTATTTCACTTTCTTTTGTTTTGTAAATTTTTTATTTCTTATATATGAAAGATTTATTTTACTGTTGGTACTGTTCTTAAATCTTTCTTATTTTAATTGTTAATTTCCTTTTTTCCTTTCCTCGCTGGGCTACTTTCCCTGTTGGAGCCCTAGGGCTTATGGCATCCTGCTTTTCCAACTAGAGTTGCAACTTAGCAAGTAATGATAATAATAATAATAATTTTCCATTTAAATCCAATATGTTATTTAAATAACTTGTTCGTAATTTCATTTGAAACGTCAAACAAAAATCAAACGAACATTAGTTGACACTTGTTCGATTTTTCTTCTTCATGTTCTTCTTCTTCTTCTCCCCCGCCTTCTTCTTCTTCTTCTTCTCCTCCTCCTCTTCCTTCTTCTTCTTCTTCTTCTTCTTCATCCTCTCCTCCTCTTCCTTCTTCTTCTTCTCCTCCTCTTCCTTCTTCTTCTTCTTCTGCTTCATATGATTCCATATAACTTCTGTAAACGAAAAAACCGTAGCTGATGCCAGTGGGGAAAAAAATCAACGTGTATCATCCAATTTAGTATTCCGTTTAGGCAGTAAAACTTAATGGGTAAAATACGTTACGGTTATTGCAAACAGGTAAAATATTCAGTGGCTGAGTAATGGTTGAGTAATGTCGGGTCATTTATCTGCACCGTGTGGCCGTAATGGAAACCTTTAATGGGCCATAAGGGCAGTTTCCATAAATTCATATAACGCAGAACCACAGGTATATATATATATATATATATATATATATATATATATATATATATATATAGAGAGAGAGAGAGAGAGAGAGAGAGAGAGAGAGAGAGAGAGAGAGAGAGAGAGAGAGAGAGAGAGAGAGAGAGAGAGAGAGAGTGTATTTATACCAAATAAATTATAAACATGCATTAATATACATAACTTATTATTTATATACATATGCATTTACTTATACACAGATATATATATATATATATATATATATATATATATATATATATATATACTGTATATATATATGTGTGTGTATATGTGTATGTATGTATATATATATATATATATATATATATATATATATATATATATATATATATATATATATATATATATATGTATATATAAACCCCAAGCACATGCACATGCACACGCACACGTCTCTTTCCTCTTAAAGAGGACGGTACTAGAATCCACTACATTCCCAGTACACAATGATTCATTATTTTTTCTTGATGGATGCCTAACTTCGTATATCGCTCAATGAATTTAGTCATGACTTATACGGCAACATAAAAATAAATCCCTAATGTGGAAATTGTAATCCATTTTTTCGAGAGGAGGGGAAAGACAAAACACAAACGCTTTCTCGGTTTCAACCCTTTCACTGAGTCAAATTTGAAAAAAAAGAAAATTGCCTCTAAAATCACCCAAACTATAGATAGTTGTCAATGGAAACTTCTCGATGAAAGTTTTTTTTTTTTTTTTTTTTTTTTTTTTTAATAAATAACAAGCTATAGTCAATTCTTTTTAGTGAGGCAGATTTGCACCGACTCGCATAGGTGCCCTTTTAGCTCGGAAAAGTTTCCTGATCGCTGATTGGTTGGATGAGATAATCCTAACCAATAAGATAGCAGGAAAATTTTCCCGAGCTGAAAGGGCACCGCTGCAAGTCAGTGCAAATGCGCCTCATTAAAAAAAAAATTAGTATATTGTTTGTTTGGTCTTGAGAGACTTTGCTACATCAGAAGTTACGTTGGATTCACCACTCGCAGTGAAAGGGTTAAGTTAAAAATGTAACACTTTTTAATCTTTGTTAGAAATTTTAATCATCTCTCACTTCAACCAATAGTATAGTCAAGATGAACCAGGAAACCAGCTAACTGGGAAATATTTATTTTGGTGTTGTTAGTGTTCGTAAAATATTTTAGCATTTCTTTTTTTCCTTTCCTCACTGGGCTATTTTTCCCTGTTGGGGCCCCTGGGCTTATAGCATCCTGCTTTTCCAACTAGGGTTGTAGTTTAGCAAGTAATAATAATAATAATAATAATAATAATAATAATAATAATAATAATAATAATAATAACTCCAACTCCGTCTTATGTTACTTTATCTAAATCTACTTCTACTTTTAATTCTATAATTAAAAGATGGAGCAAACTTTGACCTAATCTGCTACTTTTCTTTTGATAGTTGAACCTACCTTCTCTTTTGATGAGTTGTGGTGGAGAAGGTTAAGGCAGTGTTTACGATAGGATTTTAAACATGATAATTGGTTAATTATGTTCTTCAATTAAATGTATGTGACTACACATGTTCTTCGAATGTATTGTTATTATGTTGAATTTATCAGTCAAGATAATTAAAGTGATTGTGTGATTATTTGGAGCATGCATCTCAATTAACTAAATAAAGGAATATCTCAATATTCACAATACAATAAAGGAATATGTCAATATACACAATGCAATAAAGGAATATGTCAATATTCACAGTACAATAAAGAAATATCTCAATATTCACCATACAATAAAGGAATGTGTCAATATTCACAATACAATAAAGGAATGTGTCAATATTCACAATACAATAAAGGAATGTGTCAATATTCACAATACAATAAAGGAATGTGTCAATATTCACAATACAATAAAGGAATGTGTCAATATTCACAATACAATAAAGGAATATATCAGTATTCACAATACAATAAAGGAATGTGTCAATATTCACAATACAATAAAGGAATACCTCAATATTCACAATACAATAAAGGAATATCTCAATATTCACAATACAATAAAGGAATGTGTCAATATTCACAATACAATAAAGGAATGTGTCAATATTCCCAATACAATAAAGGAATGTGTCAATATTCACGATACAATAAAGGAATATGTCAATATTCAAGATACAATAAAGGAATGTATCAATATTCACAATACAATAAAGGAATATGTCAATATTCACGATACAATAAAGAAATATCTCAATATTCACAATACAATAAAGGAATATGTCAATATTCACAATACAATAAAGGAATATGTCAATATTCACAATACAATAAAGGAATGTGTCAATATTCACAGTACAATAAAGAAATATCTCAATATTCACAATACAATAAAGAAATGTGTCAATATTCGCAATACAATAAAGGAATATGTCAATATTCGCAATACAAACACAGATATCTTTCATCAAGACGTGTCTGGATATAATGATCCAATTAAAAGCTGTAATTAAACAAGCTATTAGTAAGGACACAATCCTATTTCCCTTTGCCATACCAAATGCAGGTTGAATTAATGAACAATTTTGAACCTATAAAATTGAAGCAGCAGTTGTATTTGCGGATAGGAATATGTGGTGCTGTTTTTGGTATGCGATCTCAAAGTCGTTCTTTTGCTTTGGTATGCGATCTCAAAGTCGTTCTTTTGCTTTGGTATGCGATCTCAAAGTCGTTCTTTTGCTTTGGTATGCGATCTCAAAGTCGTTCTTTTGCTTTGGTATGCGATCTCAAAGTCGTTCTTTTGCTTTGGTATGCGATCTCAAAGTCGTGCCTTTTGCTTTGGTATGCGATCTCAAAGTCGTGCCTTTTGCTTTGGTATGCGATCTCAAAGTCGTTCTTTTGCTTTGGTATGCGATCTCCAAGTCGTTCTTTTGCTTTGGTATGCGATCTCCAAGTCGTTCTTTTGCTTTGGTGTGCGATCTCCAAGTCGTTCTTTTGCTTTGGTGTGCGATCTCCAAGTCGTTCTTTTGCTTTGGTATGCGATCTCCAAGTCGTTCTTTTGCTTTGGTGTGCGATCTCCAAGTCGTGCCTTTTGCTTTGGTATGCGATCTCCAAGTCGTGCCTTTTGCTTTGGTGTGCGATCTCCAAGTCGTGCCTTTTGCTTTGGTATGCGATCTCCAAGTCGTGCCTTTTGCTTTGGTGTGCGATCTCCAAGTCGTGCCTTTTGCTTTGGTGTGCGATCTCCAAGTCGTGCCTTTTGCTTTGGTGTGCGATCTCCAAGTCGTGCCTTTTGCTTTGGTGTGCGATCTCCAAGTCGTGCCTTTTGCTTTGGTGTGCGATCTCCAAGTCGTGCCTTTTGCTTTGGTGTGCGATCTCCAAGTCGTGCCTTTTGCTTTGGTGTGCGATCTCCAAGTCGTGCCTTTTGCTTTGGTGTGCGATCTCCAAGTCGTGCCTTTTGCTTTGGTGTGCGATCTCCAAGTCGTGCCTTTTGCTTTGGTGTGCGATCTCCAAGTCGTGCCTTTTGCTTTGGTGTGCGATCTCCAAGTCGTGCCTTTTGCTTTGGTGTGCGATCTCCAAGTCGTGCCTTTTGCTTTGGTGTGCGATCTCCAAGTCGTGCCTTTTGCTTTGGTGTGCGATCTCCAAGTCGTGCCTTTTGCTTTGGTGTGCGATCTCCAAGTCGTGCCTTTTGCTTTGGTGTGCGATCTCCAAGTCGTGCCTTTTGCTTTGGTGTGCGATCTCCAAGTCGTGCCTTTTGCTTTGGTGTGCGATCTCCAAGTCGTGCCTTTTGCTTTGGTGTGCGATCTCCAAGTCGTGCCTTTTGCTTTGGTGTGCGATCTCCAAGTCGTGCCTTTTGCTTTGGTGTGCGATCTCCAAGTCGTGCCTTTTGCTTTGGTGTGCGATCTCCAAGTCGTGCCTTTTGCTTTGGTGTGCGATCTCCAAGTCGTGCCTTTTGCTTTGGTGTGCGATCTCCAAGTCGTGCCTTTTGCTTTGGTGTGCGATCTCCAAGTCGTGCCTTTTGCTTTGGTGTGCGATCTCCAAGTCGTGCCTTTTGCTTTGGTGTGCGATCTCCAAGTCGTGCCTTTTGCTTTGGTGTGCGATCTCCAAGTCGTGCCTTTTGCTTTGGTGTGCGATCTCCAAGTCGTGCCTTTTGCTTTGGTGTGCGATCTCCAAGTCGTGCCTTTTGCTTTGGTGTGCGATCTCCAAGTCGTGCCTTTTGCTTTGGTGTGCGATCTCCAAGTCGTGCCTTTTGCTTTGGTGTGCGATCTCCAAGTCGTGCCTTTTGCTTTGGTGTGCGATCTCCAAGTCGTGCCTTTTGCTTTGGTGTGCGATCTCCAAGTCGTGCCTTTTGCTTTGGTGTGCGATCTCCAAGTCGTGCCTTTTGCTTTGGTGTGCGATCTCCAAGTCGTGCCTTTTGCTTTGGTGTGCGATCTCCAAGTCGTGCCTTTTGCTTTGGTGTGCGATCTCCAAGTCGTGCCTTTTGCTTTGGTGTGCGATCTCCAAGTCGTGCCTTTTGCTTTGGTGTGCGATCTCCAAGTCGTGCCTTTTGCTTTGGTGTGCGATCTCCAAGTCGTGCCTTTTGCTTTGGTGTGCGATCTCCAAGTCGTGCCTTTTGCTTTGGTGTGCGATCTCCAAGTCGTGCCTTTTGCTTTGGTGTGCGATCTCCAAGTCGTGCCTTTTGCTTTGGTGTGCGATCTCCAAGTCGTGCCTTTTGCTTTGGTGTGCGATCTCCAAGTCGTGCCTTTTGCTTTGGTGTGCGATCTCCAAGTCGTGCCTTTTGCTTTGGTGTGCGATCTCCAAGTCGTGCCTTTTGCTTTGGTGTGCGATCTCCAAGTCGTGCCTTTTGCTTTGGTGTGCGATCTCCAAGTCGTGCCTTTTGCTTTGGTGTGCGATCTCCAAGTCGTGCCTTTTGCTTTGGTGTGCGATCTCCAAGTCGTGCCTTTTGCTTTGGTGTGCGATCTCAAAGTCGTGCCTTTTGCTTTGGTGTGCGATCTCCAAGTCGTGCCTTTTGCTTTGGTGTGCGATCTCCAAGTCGTGCCTTTTGCTTTGGTGTGCGATCTCCAAGTCGTGCCTTTTGCTTTGGTGTGCGATCTCAAAGTCGTGCCTTTTGCTTTGGTGTGCGATCTCCAAGTCGTGCCTTTTGCTTTGGTGTGCGATCTCAAAGTCGTGCCTTTTGCTTTGGTATGCGATCTCAAAGTCGTGCCTTTTGCTTTGGTGTGCGATCTCAAAGTCGTGCCTTTTGCTTTGGTATGCGATCTCAAAGTCGTTCTCTTGCTTTGGTGTGCGATCTCAAAGTCGTGCCTTTTGCTTTGGTATGCGATCTCAAAGTCGTTCTTTTGCTTTGGTATGCGATCTCAAAGTCGTTCTTTTGCTTTGGTATGCGATCTCAAAGTCGTTCTTTTGCTTTGGTATGCGATCTCAAAGTCGTTCTTTTGTTTTGGTATGATCTCAAAGTCGTTCTTTTGCTTTGGTGGTATGATCTCAAAGTCGTTCTTTTGCTTTGGTATGCGATCTCAAAGTCGTTCTTTTGTTTTGGTATGCGATCTCAAAGTCGTTCTTTTGTTTTGGTATGATCTCAAAGTCGTTCTTTTGTTTTGGTATGATCTCAAAGTCGTTCTTTTGTTTTGGTATGCGATCTCAAAGTCGTTCTTTTGTTTTGGTATGCGATCTCAAAGTCGTTCTTTTGTTTTGGTATGCGATCTCAAAGTCGTTCTTTTGTTTTGGTATGCGATCTCAAAGTCGTTCTTTTGTTTTGGTATGCGATCTCAAAGTCGTTCTTTTGCTTTGGTATGATCTCAAAGTCGTTCTTTTGTTTTGGTATGATCTCAAAGTCGTTCTTTTGCTTTGGTATGCGATCTCAAAGTCGTTCTTTTGTTTTGGTATGCGATCTCAAAGTCGTTCTTTTGCTTTGGTATGCGATCTCAAAGTCGTTCTTTTGTTTTGGTATGCGATCTCAAAGTCGTTCTTTTGTTTTGGTATGCGATCTCAAAGTCGTTCTTTTGTTTTGGTATGCGATCTCAAAGTCGTTCTTTTGTTTTGGTATGCGATCTCAAAGTCGTGCCTTTTGTTTTGGTATGCGATCTCAAAGTCGTGCCTTTTGTTTTGGTATGCGATCTCAAAGTCGTGCCTTTTGTTTTGGTATGCGATCTCAAAGTCGTGCCTTTTGTTTTGGTATGCGATCTCAAAGTCGTTCTTTTGTTTTGGTATGCGATCTCAAAGTCGTTCTTTTGTTTTGGTATGCGATCTCAAAGTCGTTCTTTTGTTTTGGTATGCGATCTCAAAGTCGTTCTTTTGTTTTGGTATGCGATCTCAAAGTCGTTCTTTTGTTTTGGTATGCGATCTCAAAGTCGTGCCTTTTGTTTTGGTATGCGATCTCAAAGTCGTTCTTTTGTTTTGGTATGCGATCTCAAAGTCGTGCCTTTTGTTTTGGTATGCGATCTCAAAGTCGTTCTTTTGTTTTGGTATGCGATCTCAAAGTCGTGCCTTTTGTTTTGGTATGCGATCTCAAAGTCGTTCTTTTGTTTTGGTATGCGATCTCAAAGTCGTGCCTTTTGTTTTGGTATGCGATCTCAAAGTCGTGCCTTTTGTTTTGGTATGCGATCTCAAAGTCGTTCTTTTGTTTTGGTATGATCTCAAAGTCGTTCTTTTGTTTTGGTATGCGATCTCAAAGTCGTTCTTTTGTTTTGGTATGATCTCAAAGTCGTTCTTTTGTTTTGGTATGATCTCAAAGTCGTTCTTTTGTTTTGGTATGCGATCTCAAAGTCGTTCTTTTGTTTTGGTATGCGATCTCAAAGTCGTTCTTTTGTTTTGGTATGCGATCTCAAAGTCGTGCCTTTTGTTTTGGTATGCGATCTCAAAGTCGTTCTTTTGTTTTGGTATGCGATCTCAAAGTCGTGCCTTTTGTTTTGGTATGCGATCTCAAAGTCGTGCCTTTTGTTTTGGTATGCGATCTCAAAGTCGTGCCTTTTGTTTTGGTATGCGATCTCAAAGTCGTGCCTTTTGTTTTGGTATGCGATCTCAAAGTCGTGCCTTTTGTTTTGGTATGCGATCTCAAAGTCGTTCTTTTGTTTTGGTATGCGATCTCAAAGTCGTTCTTTTGTTTTGGTATGCGATCTCAAAGTCGTTCTTTTGTTTTGGTATGCGATCTCAAAGTCGTGCCTTTTGTTTTGGTATGCGATCTCAAAGTCGTTCTTTTGTTTTGGTATGCGATCTCAAAGTCGTTCTTTTGTTTTGGTATGCGATCTCAAAGTCGTGCCTTTTGTTTTGGTATGCGATCTCAAAGTCGTTCTTTTGTTTTGGTATGCGATCTCAAAGTCGTGCCTTTTGTTTTGGTATGCGATCTCAAAGTCGTTCTTTTGTTTTGGTATGCGATCTCAAAGTCGTGCCTTTTGTTTTGGTATGCGATCTCAAAGTCGTGCCTTTTGTTTTGGTATGCGATCTCAAAGTCGTTCTTTTGTTTTGGTATGCGATCTCAAAGTCGTGCCTTTTGTTTTGGTATGCGATCTCAAAGTCGTGCCTTTTGTTTTGGTATGCGATCTCAAAGTCGTGCCTTTTGTTTTGGTATGCGATCTCAAAGTCGTGCCTTTTGTTTTGGTATGCGATCTCAAAGTCGTGCCTTTTGTTTTGGTATGCGATCTCAAAGTCGTGCCTTTTGTTTTGGTATGCGATCTCAAAGTCGTTCCTTTGTTTTGGTATGCGATCTCAAAGTCGTTCCTTTGTTTTGGTATGCGATCTCAAAGTCGTGCCTTTTGTTTTGGTATGCGATCTCAAAGTCGTGCCTTTGTTTTGGTATGCGATCTCAAAGTCGTTCTTTTGTTTTGGTATGCGATCTCAAAGTCGTGCCTTTTGTTTTGGTATGCGATCTCAAAGTCGTGCTTTTGTTTTGGTATGCGATCTCAAAGTCGTTCTTTTGTTTTGGTATGCGATCTCAAAGTCGTGCCTTTTGTTTTGGTATGCGATCTCAAAGTCGTGCCTTTTGTTTTGGTATGCGATCTCAAAGTCGTTCTTTTGTTTTGGTATGCGATCTCAAAGTCGTTCTTTTGTTTTGGTATGCGATCTCAAAGTCGTTCTTTTGTTTTGGTATGCGATCTCAAAGTCGTGCCTTTTGTTTTGGTATGCGATCTCAAAGTCGTGCCTTTTGTTTTGGTATGCGATCTCAAAGTCGTTCTTTTGTTTTGGTATGCGATCTCAAAGTCGTTCTTTTGTTTTGGTATG
>NC_090739.1:129360031-129375031 GCF_036898095.1 Palaemon carinicauda
TGCTTTGTTCGCAAAAGGAAAGTAATCCCCTAAAAAGAAATCCCTATCTGTCCTTGAACATATCCTTGAAAAAAAGAATCTTATTCTCTGATATTTACTCACTTTTATTATTATTATTATTATTATTATTAGTATTATTATTATTATTATCCAAGATCACACCATTGTTCTCTAGTCTTGGGTAGTGCCATAGCCTCTGTACCAGGCCTTCCACTGTCTTGGGTTAGAGTCCTCTTGCTTGACGGTACACGCGGCACATTATTTTATCTTATTTCTCTTCTTCCTGTTTTGTTAAAATTGTATAGTTTATTTAGGAAAATATTTTGTTATTGTCTTAAAATATTTTATTGTTCCTTGTTTCCTTTCCTTACTGAGCTATTTTCCCTCTTGGAGTCCCTGGGATCATAGCATCCTGCTTTTCCAACTAGGATTGTAGCTTAGTAATAATAAGTAATAATATTAATAATAATAATAATAATAATAATATTATCTTAGCTACATCGCTGGATGGTAAAAGAGAATGCTACGAGCCCCAATGAATAAGAAAATATAGATCATTTTATGTTTTCTGACAACGTTCATATAGATCTGCCATGTATAAGGACTATAAATAACATTTATGTCAACCTTTTCAACATAAACAATTACAGCACGTTTGAATTTTTGAACTAATACCTGTGGTGGCCCGTTGGTAACGTCCTTGCTGGTGATCACCAGAATGGGGTTCGAGTCTCGCTGAACTCGTTCGTTCCTTGGTCGCTGCAACCTCATCTTGTGAGCTAAGAATGAGGGGTTTGGGAAAGCCTATAGGTCTATCTGCTGAGTCATCAGCAGCCGTTGTCTGGCCCTCCTTTGTCCTAGCTTGGGTGGAGTGACACTAGCTAGGGCAGTGTCACTGTCTCTGCCTCTGCCATTCATGAGGGCCCTTTAAACTTTTAAAGTTGTACGAAGAAGTATTGAAGATATATTGGTATTTAATGTCTGAATTCGGATATATTTTGAGAGGGGCATCACCCCGTACTTGACGCGTCTGTAAGGGAATGTTTTAAAATAAAAAGAAAATAAATTCTCTCAAGTGCAAAGTTCGCTATGCTGTTCAAGGCTTTTTTCATTCCCGTTAAAACCCCCCCCCCCCCTCCCCTCTCCGCTATTTCTTTTGTTCCTTAGTTTGTAAAAATATGACTTTTTTTTCGTTAGGGAGAAACTTTTTTTTTATGAAATATTCTACTGACAGTTGAGTTTAGGATCAAAGGTTACTTTTTATCTCTCTCTCTCTCTCTCTCTCTCTCTCTCCTCTCTCTCTCTCTCCTCTCTCTCTCTCTCTGAGACGGAAAAGACGGTCTGACAAACCCATCTTTTGCTAAATAAGCTATGCGTGTCTTGTATATTACATTGGCAGTGTGTAATCAGTTTTGCACGAGATGTAGTGGAAATGAAAAGGAAATAAATGAGTGGGTCAAGTTCTAGGAAGGACGCCCTGGAATGTTTAATATATCAATTTCTCGTCACGTTGTCAGAGTGAATATTAGGTTCTGTTGTATCTTTCATTTACCTGATACCTGGATGCGTTTGGGTTTTATGATTATGTTGTGACGGGCCAAGAGTAGGTTGTGACTCAAAGGCCAGATGAAAGCAACCGAGTAACTTTATTACAGAACATCCAGTTTATATACACACCAAGTCCCGGCAAGGTCACAAAATACCACAGGCTATTTCTTGTCCAACCGGCAACCGGTTCTGTTAACAGTTAACAATAAGAAAAGGAGAGCGAAATACAAAGGATAATATATACAAAAAAGAGAAATGTCGTTACTATGTACGATCGTGTGACACACGGGTGGTACAATATCTACCTAGCAGGTAGTAAAAGTCAATTTTTAGCTCCAATAGTATTAGTAAGGTAGTTGCTAGCAGTTCCTCATCATTATCATCATCATCTCCTCCTATGCCTATTGACGCAATGTGCCTCTGTTACATTTTGCCAGTCGAATCTATCTTAAGACATAGCTGAAACTGGCTATTCTATTCCAAGAAAGACAGCTTCATTAAATTGAATTTCTCAAAGGGTTGATCGCTCTGAATTTACCGTCCAGCAATGGGGCTCACACAAGCGCACCCAGTGAATGCATGAACTCCCTGCCGTAGATTTACATAAATCTGAGCCAACAATCGTCGCAAGTCTTGATGTATCTATGAGTCTGTTATCATTCTCCCATTCATCATCTTCTACTTCGCACTCTAGTCCTCAGCCATGTAGGTCTGTGTCTTCCAACTCTTCTAGTGCCTTGTGAAGCCCAGCAAAACGTTTGCTAGTAGTTAGGAGAGCATTATTATTGCTACTACTACTACTACTACTACTACTACTACCTACTGCTGCTGCTGCTAGGAGAGCATTATTATTGCTACTACCACTTCTACTACTACTGCTGCTGCTGCTGTTGCTGCTAGCTAAGTTACAGCCCTTGTTGGAAAAGAAGGATGCTACAAACCCTATGGCTCCAACGGGGAATGTAGCCCAGTGAGGAAAGAAAATTAGGAAATAAGTAAACTATATATGAGAAACAATTGAAAAAAAAAAGATATTTTAAGATCAGTAACAATGACAAAATAGATCAGTCATATATATAAACTATGAAAAAATACGCATGTCAACCCATTCGACCGAAAAACATTTGAACTTCTGAAGTTCCACAGATAATGATAATGATAATAACAGTCTCTGAGGCATTGTCTTACTTGATAGGGCAATGTCACTGTCCCTTGCCTCTGCCATTCATGAGCGGTCTTTAAACCTTTAAACACTTTGACCTACCTCTTGATTTTGTCTCGTCTGAGGTTATTTTCTTTCTAGCTCCCCTCCCACCCTGTGCCCCTCTTCCCTTGTTCAATAAAAGAGGTCTCCTGCCTATGGTAAGCAGCTCTTCTAGGAGAAGGACACTCGAAATCAAACAATTGTTCTCTAGTCTTGGGTAGTGCCATAACCTCTGTACCATGGCCTTCCATTGTTTTGGGTTAGAGTTCTCTTGCTTGAGGATACACTCGGGCACACTATTCTATCTAATTTCTCTTCTTCAAGTTTTGTTAAAGTTTTTATAGTTTATTTAGGAAATATTTATTTTAATGTTATTATTCTTAAAATTTTAAATTTTTCCTTGTTTCCTTTCCTCACTGAGCTATTTTCCCTGTTGGAGCCCCTGGGCTTATAGCATCCTGCTTTTCCAACTAGGGTTGTAGCTAAGCAAATAATGATAATGATAAGAATAATAATAATAATAATATATACCCCTCTTCCTCTCGTCCTCTCCCTCCTTTCATCCTCCCCACCCCCGCTTCCTTCCTCTCTTCCTATTTGTGTCTGTCTGAAGAGAGGAGGTATGCGCTGGCAGAAATGGAACGACGGGAAACAAGCCCTTTCCTGTTCTCTATCAAGCAAGCAAGCAAGCACTGCTAGTCACATAAAACTTTGCCAGACTTGCTTTGATCACTATCTCTGCCGTTTTCGTTTGTGATTTTAAAGAGAGAGAGAGAGAGAGAGAGAGAGAGAGGAGAGAGAGAGAGAGAGAGAGGAGAGAGAGAGAGAGATTAAGAATTAATTTCTAATTCCTACCATTCTCAAGAACCTTCGATAAATGAGTTGTTGTGGCTGATGTGGTAACGTCCCTGACAGCTGATCACCAGACTGGGGTTCGAGTCCTGCTCACACTCGTTAGTATCTTTGTTCGCTGCAACCTTACCTCGTTGTGAGCTAAGGATTTGGGGTTTGGGGGAGAATATAGGTTTATCTGCTAAGGCAGCTAAGTCATCAGCAGCCATTGCCTGGCCCTCTTTAGTCCTAATTTGGGTGGAGAGAGGGCTTGGCGCTGATCATAGTATATATGGTCCGTCTCTAAGGCATTGTCCTGCTTTGTAGGGCAATTGATGAGCGGCCTTTAAACCTTCAGCAAATTTTTTTACAAGTTATAAATTTGTTCCTTTTCTTTTGCGAAGAATGGGGATGATGACGAACTGCCTACATCTCATATCTATAAGGAAGTAATCAAAGTACCATTTGCAATTCCTGTCTTTTCTCAACTGTGTCCCAACATAAGTTCCACCTCCCACAAAAAGGAAACACGTGCTCTCGAAAGCAACCTTTGTAATGAGATGTTCGTATGAAAAGGCCCTTCTCCAACCCGTGCAAACAGTCTCTACAGAATACCCTCCAATTGGTGAGTAGATAATGAGGAAGTGAATGGATTCATTGTTTTCTGTTTTGCTTTAAGGATAATTGTCTGGAAGTACACCTTTCATGTAATCCTCACACCAAAAGTGTAGCAGGAAAGATAATCGAATGATATTTAAGTTTTCCAGATATTAGGTATTTCATATAAGCAGAGGACGTAGTAGTAGTAGTATCTTTCACTTATGGCTAAATCTTGTAAAAATTATAGATGTAAAACACAGAATATGTGAATGAAAAAATGCAGCAGGTTGCATGCAAAAGACTAAGAAGAGTCTCAAGATTCTTAGGAATGTATAAAGGGATGATAATTCAACTTTTCTCTACGGAGATGAATTGCTGATGGTGAATGCGAATTAAATTGAGTAGGTAGGAGGTACTTCGGTTGAGTTTTTTCACAGTCTAAGGGTGAATTGAAGGAATATGAATGTAGGTACTGTACCAACCGTGTCACACGATCGTACATAGTAACGACATTTCTTTTTTTTATATATGTATATAATGCTTTGTATCTTCGCTCTCCCTTCGCACTGTCAGGACCTGAATAAACATGTCTGTTTTTTTCCACCGTTAACTGTTAACAGAACCGGTTGTCGGTTGAACATGAAATTGCCTGTTTTGTTTTTATGTCCTTCTTGCCTGGAATTGATGTATATATAAGCTGATGTTCTGTAATAAAGTCACTCAGTTGCTTTCATCCTGCCCCTCTTAATCACAGCCACTCTCTCGGCCCGTCACCGTACACAATAAGTAGGGAAACGTTTAGTACAGGTACCATGATGCTTGACATTTTCTGTATGGTTTAATCACCTGGAAAGAAAGTATAAAGGTAGGTTCTTGAAAACAATGGTGGAAATTGAGGGAGATAGGTGAAAATGAATAATTAGAAAGTGCTGTAGAGTTGAAGTGATAGAGGAACTAGAGAGGAATGAAATTTACCATGTACTAAGGGTGATCGATCCATTCGCAAAAAGCTGTTGTGTATGCCTATGACGTCTCATGTTTTAGAAGCTTTCTGCATCGTGAATTTATCCATGATTCAGCAATTAAAGTTTGAATACGGTATTGTCTGTTGTGCTGGTTTCCACTGGAGGAAACTCCTGTAAATAAATAGTTTGTTTAACAAAAATGGCTAAGTAATCAGAATATATATATATAGTATATATATATATATATATATATATATATATATATATAATATATATATATAGTGTGTGTGTATATATATATATATATATATATATATATATATATATATATATATATATAGATATAGTGTGTGTGTATATATATATATATATATATATAATATATATATATATGTGTGTGTGTGTGTGTGTGTATATACTGTATAAATATATATATATATAATATATTATATATATATATATATATATATATATATATATATATATATATATAATATATATATATGGGTGTGTGTGCGTGTGTGTACGTATCAGCTTGTCAAGTATGTATGGATGTAAATATCCAGTAGAAACCATTAATGATCTTATCATCATCATCTCCTCCTACGCCTATTGACGCAAAGGGCCTCAGTTAGATTAAGCCAGTCGTCTATACCTTGAGCTTTTAAGTCAATACTTTATCATTCATCATCTACTTCGCGCTTTATAGCCCTCAGCCATGTAGGCCTGGGTCTTCCAACTCTTTTAGTGCCTTGTGGAGCTCAGTGGAAAGTTTGGTGAACTAATCTCTCTTGGGGAGTGCGAAGAGCATGCCCTAAACATCTTCATCTACTTCTCACCATGATCTCATCCACATATGGCATATGAGTAATCTCTCTTATAGTTTCATTTCTAATCCTGTCCTACCATTTAACTTCCAATATTATTCTCATTGGAAGGAGAAAGGGTTGATGAGGTGAAATCATTTAAAATATCAGGAATTGGGGGTTAAATGAAAGATGAAAAAAGCAAATCAGACAATAGCTAGGTTAAGTAAAATTTGGAAATCAAATCTCCTGAAGTTACATATAAAGATAAGGCTAGATATCAGTTTAGTGAGATCAGTGTTAATATGGACATAAGTCATGGACGTGGTATGATAATGAGACAATATCCAACAGAATGAACTACTTATCAGTGCAAGGAAATTACTTCAACCTTCCCTCTTATTGATGATCATTTAAATCATACAAAGAAAAAAATGTGACCTATGCACACTCACAACTGTTCAGTTTATCAAGTTAAGATAAATGCCCCGCCCCCTTCTCGTAGTTGCCGTATGTCACTAGAAATGAAATTATGATAAGTTTGTATCCATGATTCACTTAGAACCCCGAGAGCGATATTTTGGTAATTTGGGGCCAAAGTTTGAAATTTGGAGTAATTGAGCTTCACGTTCAACTATTCTACATTTTTTTTTAATGAGCCGTATTGCACTGACTCGCAGTGGTGCCCTTTTAGCTCGGATAGGTTTCCTGCTATCTGATTGGTTAGAATGATCTTGTCCAACTAATCAGCGATCAGGAAACTTTTCCGAGCTAAAAAGGGCACCCCCTGCGAGTCGGTGCAAATCTGCCTCACTATAAAAAATTGACTATAACACAAAACCGTACACGGGAATATGCAGGGCAGCTTAATTTATTGGTTTGCAAATCTGCCTCACTAAAAAGAATTGACTATAACACTAAACCGTAAACGGGAGTATGCAGGCAGCTTAATTTATTGGCTTACTATAAGATACATCACAAAATTATATTCTTAATTGACGTCATTTTCAACACAACAGGTACAGTAGTTTTATACCAATTGGATATGCATCAATAAGTCATAGGTCATTTCCCTATTACATACACATTTAAACGGGAATATGTAAAAGACTTTGATTTACTTGGCTTACTGTAGGTGCGAAACATAAAATTATTTCAATTTACGTCATTTTTAACATGAAAGGTACACCAGTTTTATACAAATTGTTTATACGTCAATAAATCATGGGTCATTTACCTATTCCATACACATTTAAACGGGAATACGAACAGTAACTTAATTTATTGGCTTACTTTAAGTGCGAAACATAAATAATTTTTAATTTGACGTCATTTTTAACATAACAGGTACACTAGCTTTATACAAATTGTTTATACGTCACTAAATCATGGGTCATTTACCTATTCCATACATATTTAAACGGGAATATGCACAGAAACTTAATTTATTGGCGCTAAGTGCGGTGCATCACAAATTATTTGTTTTGATTTTACGTCGTTTTAAACATAACAGGTACAGTAGTTGTACGAATCGTATATGCATCAATGAGTCATAGGTCATTTTCCAATTCCATACTCATTTAAACCCCTTCAAGATACTGCTGATACAACACAAAATCATCTTCAATTTGACGTCATTTTTAACAAAACAGGTACACTAGTTTTATACGAATCGTATATGCTGTACATTAATAATGTATGGGTCATTTACCCATTCCATATTAATCCCCTTCAAAATCATCCAAACTTAAAATTTTTAACAAAACAGTTTTAGACGATTTGTATTCTGTATTATTATTATTATTATTATTATTATTATTATTATTATATTATTATTATTATTAGCTAAGCTACAGCCCTACTTGGAAAAGCAGGATACTATAAGCCCGGAGGCTCCAAAAGGGAAAATAGCCCAGTGAGGAAAGGAAAAAAGGAAATAGAATATTTTAAGAAGAGTAACATTAAAATAAATATCTCTTATATGCAACAATAAGTCCTGGGTGATATACCCATTCCATATAAATCCCCTCCAAAATCTTCCAAACTTAAATATCTCACCCCCCCCAAAAAAAAAAAAAAAAAAAAAAAAAACTCCTTCGTGTCTCAAGGTCAGAGTTCCCACCGCAACAGGGCCTGTACGCACGAAATCCCCCGAAACATAACATCCCTTGACTTCTCCTTACAATGGTTTTATCAACTAAGACAGGCAGAAGAGGAATTTGCATCCGGATTTAGCTATTCTAAAATCTTGGAAGTTCTTCGTGGAAAGAGTCTTTCTACTGCTTTTTTCTCTTACTCACCGCCCCCCCCCCCCCAAAAAAAAAAAAATAACCCAGGAGTATTCTCCCAAATTCTTATGTAGAGCGTATTGGATACTTTCTCTTACACGAAGAGTACCTTACTGCTTCTGTTTCATTTTTTCTTTGTAAATATTTAGGAATATTGATTTTTTTTTTAGGAGATATTCATTTCATGGTTAACGATTGTACTTTTAGGAAATTCATAGGTAAGATGTTGGATATAAGTGATATAAGTGACAAAGTTTTTGACAGTTATAATTAAAATAAGCTAGCAATGGCATATATATATACATACATATAAATATATATATATATATATATATATATATATATATATATATATATATATATATATATATATATATATATATATATATATATATATATATATATATATATATATATATACAGTATATGTATATATATACAGTTATATGTATATATATATATATATATATATATATATATATATATATATATATATATATATATATACATATATATATACTGTTTGTATATCTTTATATATATATATATATATATATATATATATATATATATATATATATATATAAAAGCTCAAGATAAAGACGACTGGCAAAATCTAACATATATATATATATATATATATATATATATATATATATATATATATATATATATATATATATATATATATATATATATATATATATATTGATCCGAGAGCCGCACAAATTTATGTTTACGTTTGTTTTTGTAGTTTCAGAATGAAACTAGTAAAAAAAATATTCTTTCAATATAATTGATTTCCTGTAAATAATTCGCTAGATATTACTGCATCAGGTCCGGTGAAAAACTTGATATTTGTATACAAGGAATAGATAGATAGATAGATAGATAGATAAACAGATAGTTTTTATTACTGTCGACAGGGCCCTTTTAAAGCTTAATTGTTTTGACCTCCTTCCATTTTAGTCTCCAAGCTTGCAATTCCCATTTGATTTTTAGGACCTACCAAATTGGTTTTCTTAAATTACGGCCATTTAGGATACCGGCTCAGCAGATTCTGATACACAAGAATCGACAATTTCTCTCTCTCTCTCTCTCTCTCTCTCTCTCTCTCTCTCTCTCTCTCTCTCTCTCTCCTCTCTCTCTCTCTCTCTCTCTCTCTCTCAGTTTGCTATGTCCCACTTTTTAGTTCGTCGTCTTTGTACTTCGTCCATTTGTTGTGTTTCTTTTAAAGAATATTACCTAACATTTCTCTCTCTCTCTCTCTCTCTCTCTCTCTCTCTCTCTCTCTCTCTCTCTCTCTCTCTCTCTCTCTCTCTCTCTCTCTCTCTCTCCAGAGAGAGAGACAGACAGACAGACAGATAGATACAGAGACAGACAGACAGAAAGACAGAAAATGATTGAGCACGAGACAAAGTAAATGATAGAGAAAGAAAGAGAATGGGTTGTGGTGGCTGATGTGGTAACATCCCTGACTGGGTGAACGCCTGACTGGGGTTCGAGTCCCTCTAAAAACTCGTTAGTTCCTTTGGTCGCTGCAACCTCACCATCCATGTGAGCCCATGATGGGTGGGTTTGTCGGAGCATATAGGTCTATCTGATGAGTCATTAGCATCCATTGCTTGGCCCTCCTTGGGCATAGCTTGGGTGGAGAGGGGGCTTGGGCGCTGATCATATATACTGTATATATATGGTCAGTCTCTAGGGCATTGTCTCGCTTGATAGGGCAATGTCACTGTCCCTCGCCTCTGCCATTCATGAGCGACCTTTAAAGCGATTCAGAATGACAGGATGCAAGAGAAAGGAAAAGGAATAATTCGTTTTATACTTTTTTTTTTGGCCGTTAGAAAAAAAAAAAAGCTACAGAAACTGATCAATTTCTGATTTTTATAAATTTAGTTTTCAGGCGGACAATTGAACATCATAAATGACTTTTAAGCTCCTCCTTGTATATAGATGTTTTTCTCATTCATTTATCTAAAAGGGCACCGCTGCGAGTCCGTGCAAATGCGCCTCATTAAAATATAATTTGAGCATAGGGTCGCAACTTGGCTTGTAATATTAATTTACAACTTGCCTCCTCGTAAGCTCCCAAAATAACGTAATTCACGATGCCAGGTCCAGATATCACCATACAGTTTTTTTTTCCACTTGCAAAAGGGCCATTATGAACCTGATGTCGGATGCATATTGCAATGTATGGCAGAGAAGTTCACGGTAGGGAAGTGTAGAGATGATATTTTACGTAGATCCGGTTAACCTGTCTGGTTTGGGAATAGGAGGGTTGATTCATTTGTTATTCTGCGAAATGTTGTGCTTTGGTATGCTGCTTCAGTTGCGTTTAGCTTTCTGCTATTCATGTTGTTTGCATTTTTATTATGATTTATTCTGATTATTTATGTAGGTTTTACGTTCCGTTAGTTTGTTTTGCTTTTGTTATTATTAGAAGTAGTATTATTAATATTATTATTATTATTACTAGTTGGAAAAGCAGGATGCTATAAGCCCAGGAGCTCCAACAGGGAAAATAGTCCAGTGAGGAAAGGATAAAAGGAAAAATAAAATATTTTACGAACGGTAACAACATTCACATAAATATCTCCTATATAAACTTTAAAAACTTTAACAAAATAAGAGGAAGAGAAATTATATAGAATTGTGTGCCCGAGTGTACCCTCAAGCAAGAGAACTCTAACCCAAGACAGTGGAAGACCATGGTACAGAGGCTATGGCACTACAAAAGACTATTATTATTATTATTATTATTATTATTATTATTATTATTATTATTATTATTATTATTATTATTACTTGCTAAACTACAACCCTAGTTGGAAAAGCAGAATGCCAGAAGCCCAAGGGCCCCAACAGGGAAAATAGCCTAGTGAGGAAAGGAAACAAGAAAAATAAGATATTTTAAGAACAGTAACAACATTGAAATAGATATTTCCTATATAAACCATAAAAACTTTAACAAAACAAGATGAA
Organism: Palaemon carinicauda; assembly: GCF_036898095.1. Lineage (NCBI taxonomy): Eukaryota > Metazoa > Arthropoda > Malacostraca > Decapoda > Palaemonidae > Palaemon > Palaemon carinicauda. The sequence goes on from NC_090739.1 coordinate 129,371,265, forward strand.
GAGAAATTAGATGAAATAGTGTGCCCGTGTCCCCTTACGCAAGAGAACTCTAACCCAAAATAGTGGAAGACCATGGTACAAAGGCTATGGCACTACCCAAGACTAAAAAACAGTGGTTTGATTTTGGAGTGTCCTTCTTCTAGAAGAGTTGCTGACCATAGCTTAAGAGTCTCATTTACCTTCACCAAGAGGAAAGTGGCCACTGAATAATTACAGTACAGTAGTTAACCTCTTCAATGAAGAAGAATTGTTTGGTAATCTCAGTGTTGCCAAGGGTATGAGGACAGAGGAGAGTATGTAAAGAATAGGCCAGACTATTCTGTGTATGTGTAGGTAAATTGAAAAATGAACCGTAACCAGAGGGAAGGTACCTTTTTTTTTCTTTTCTTTTTTTTCTTTTTTGCATGTCTCGTATGATTAAATTAGACACATAGATTGTATGAATAATACATTCATACAACCCATCTGTCTAATTTTGAATTTGTTTCTGTGCAGAGGTTATGCAGTGAATATCATATTAATTATAGCAAATTTATTTAATTTTCTATATCCTATCTAATCGGTTTACCAGGGGTTTATTGAAATTCTTTCTTTTCTTTAACTTGTTTATGCTCATCCCTTCTTTTCCAACTAATGATCTATACTTTATTTATTAATTAACTTATACTCAAAGTTCGAAAAAATTACCCAGTACCTATTTATTCTTTAATTTATTTTGTCACGTATATAATCATTATTATTTTTATCCGCGTATAGATAGTTAATCTATTTTATTCAAGTATTGACTGCCAAGTTGATAATTAGTTACTCAACAAAATTCACTCACATTTTCTTAAAAAATTTATTTCACGCTTCACCTATTTCTCTTCTTTTTTTTTACTTTTAATTCACCAATACTGAATTTTTCAAATAGGTGATTTAACAAAACCCAGTATATTACCTACCTAAATTAAGTTCCGTTAAGTTATTGAAATTTCGCTAAATGATCCTTTCATCATCATCATCATCATCATCATCTCCTCCTACGCCTATTGACGCAAAGGGCCTCGGTTAGATTTCGCCAGTCGTCTCTATCTTGAGCTTTTAATTTAATACTTCTCCATTCATCATATCCTACTTCGCGCTTCATAATCCTTATCCATGTAGGTCTGGCTCTTCGAACTCTTCTAGTGCCCTGTGGAGCCCAGCTGAACGTTTAGTGAACTAATCTCTCTTGGGGAGTGCGAAGAGCATGCCCAAACCATCTCCATCTACCCTTCATCACAGGGGGGTAGATGGAGATGGTTTGGGAATGCTCTTCGCACTCCCCAAGAGACATTAGATCAACAGACGTTTAGTTGGGCTCCATAAGGCACTAGAAGAGTTGGATGACCCAGACCTACATGACTGAGAACTATGAAGCGCGAAGTAGGAGATGATAAATGGGGAAGTATTACTTTAAAAGCTCAAAATAGAGATGACTGGCGAAATCTAACAGAGGCCCTTTGCGTCAATAGGCGTAGGAGGAGATGATGATGATGATGATGATGAAAGGATCATTTAGCGAAATTTCAATAACTTAACGGAACTTAATTCAGGTAGGTAATGTACTGGGTTTTGTTAAACCAACTTATTGAAAAAGTAATCTCTCTTATAGTTTCATTTCTAATCCTGTCCTGCCATTAACTCTCAATGTCCTTCTAAGGGCTTTGTTCTCAAATCTACTAAATCTATTGGAGATCGTTTCATTGTCCTATCAATTATCGAAATGTCCACTAATTAATAACTAATTGCCAATTGAAACTTTTTTCCACCGGAGTTCAGAGCTGCCAATTGTAATTTTACAGGATGATTAGAAAATACCAAAAGTTAATAGCGGCATCGACTGGCATAAAATTATTTCGTTTATGAGAATAGATATGAAATAAGGTTGATGGGGACATTATTGAAATATATTATTAAACATTGTTTTGGCATGATGCTCACGTTTCTTATGGAGGTATAACTTAAGTGAGAGAGAGAGAGAGAGAGAGAGAGAGGAGAGAGAGGAGAGAGAGAGAGGAGAGAGAGAGAGAGAGAGAGAGAGAGAGAGTGGGGGGGATCTTGGTTCCAATTCACGACCTGGATTCGTATATAAAGATAATCCACCATTCCCTGATCTCTTGAATTGGATTTATGGATTTTATATTATGTAGCCCAAAGCTTAGCCAGGGAAATCAAATCAGTACCTCTGACCTCCTAACCGCCACCCCCCCCCCCCTCATGCAAAACGTCAATTACTTTTTTTTCTTTTTTCTCCAAGTTATAGTTCCAAATATGCAACTCTTTAATCGACAATATGTATATACCATTACTGTAAAAGGGCTTTAGCGATAACAGGTTTCAATTTTGTTAGTGTAAACTGTCTTTTGAGTAACCTCACACTGTTAAAGAAAAAAAAAATCCGTAATTTTAATCGGAAATTCTCCGCAGAAATATATTGTTCTCAGCCGTATTTCAGTAGAATACAGACTGCTATAATTTAGACCTTACTTTGTTATTATCTTTTACGGGTCGTTGATAGTAATATCACTCTCTAACATCAATATATCAATTTTTAAAACGCCAAATGGCAGGCAACACTCATTCCAGGATGTTTTTTTTTTTTTTTTTTTTTTTTTTTTTTTTTTTTTTTTTTTTTTTTTTTTTGTATTAACACTCGACAAGTTTTTCTGTTTTTTTTCAATAGTATTTCATCAACTATATAATTCCCCTCTTCTTTTAAAACGATTTAATTTCCTTAAAAAACACAAAATTATATTTAAAATCCTCCTAAAATTATCAATATTTTACACTACATCAAGGCTTGAGTATTCTAATATCTCTTGAATATCAATAAAAAATGTATGAAGTTATTTTAGTCAACTTCATAGGCCGACTATTTCTAATTATAATTGATTGATTGATTTCAAGTTTTCTGGCATCCTGACATCTAAGGTCATTGACGACCGTATCATTTATCGTAAATAAAGGATATTCAATTGCTTGAGGGTACACTCGGGCACACTATTCTATCTTATTTCTCTTCCTCTTGTTTTGTTAAAGATTTTATAGTTTATATAGGAGGTATTTATTTTAATGTTGTTACTGTTCATAAGATATTTTATTTTTTCCTTTCCTCACTGGGCTATTTTCCCTGTTGGGGCCCCTGGTCTTATAGCATTCTGGTTTTCCAACTAGGGTTGTAGCTTAGCAAATAATAATAATAATAATAATAATAAAAGCGAAGGTGTCATTATAAAAGTTAAATGGCTTTCAGAACCCCTGCTTCTGAAATAAATCTAAAAATACCACTGGCATAGTACAACACATCATATCCAAGAATCTTAGCAAGGATGAACCTGCCATCCTCACCTCGAACCTCAATTTCTTTCGGTACTATAAATGCTTCAATGTCAAGGGTACTAAACAATCGTATGAGACACATTCTTCTTCTTCTTCTTCTTCTTCTTCTTCTTCTTGATTGATCGTCATTTGTTAAATGGTCTTTGATTATACACCTGAATGTCTTGCAAATATTTCATTTCAGTCTATTTGCAATGAACATCAGAACGTGTCCGCCGGCATATATCATTGATATGATAATTTTTCAACCTTTCTCAAAAAATGTAATTGCCATTTTGTCATGTTTACAAGAAATAACGATTGTTTTTCACTAATTGTTATAAAGGATGCGTTCAACACAACTTTTTTTTTTTTTTTTTTTTTGTATGACGAGAAATTCTTTTTTTTTCTTTTTTTTTTGGTAT
>NC_090739.1:129382531-129385031 GCF_036898095.1 Palaemon carinicauda
AATATTTTATGAACAGTAACAACATTAAAACAGCTATTAAATAAATGAACTATTAAAAGATACTTATGTTAGCCTGTTCAACATAAAAACATTTTCTTCAAGTTTGAACTTTTGAAGTCCGATTATAGTTAGATTTATGATGATGGTAGTGATAATGAATGTTCAATAGATACCAGCATTATATAATCAAAACCGGAGAGGGTGACCAAAGCGAAGGTGGATGGTCTGTATCAAGGATGACCGTCGATCAAAGGGATTAACCGGTGATGAAGTGTGGGACAGAGGTAGATGGAGAACGCTGGCCAGAAACATCGACCCCACATAAAAGTGGGAAAAGAGGCAGACAAAGAAATCGAAACCGTCTAAGCTTAATTATTACCTATTGCTATAGGTGTAATTTCATCAATAGATAAAAAAAAAGGATACATCAAAGAAATTTAAATCTTCAATTGTGTGAATGCTTTTATAATCCTTAAGTTCATATTAATTTGCGCATACCGTTAAACAACGGAAACAGAGAGTCATATGACAAGGACACTACGTACCACCTTGAAGTTCCCTCTGGATCGTAGTGAAAGAGAACGAGACTTGGCCGACGCTGGCAAAAGATAATTATAATGTACACTACATTACCTGTGAATTACTAATTCTCTCTCTCTCTCTCTCTCTCTCTCTCTCTCTCTCTCTCTCTCTCTCTCTAGTCGTGTTTCATGGCCAAACCCGTGACGGATGACCGTGTTTGGAAGGTCTCCCAGTGCATCAAACTTCAGACGTGAGTCTTTAGTCACTTCATTCGTGTTTCTTTTATGTCTTTCTCAGGTTCAGCGTCTATGAAATTCCCAGAAATCCCGAAACGGAGAAATTATATCACCTGGAAACTATACATGCGAGTGGGTGGGATCTTGGCAAGGGAGAGGAAGCGATTTCAACCATAAATTGTGACTGTCTGGATTTTTCTTCTTTTTTATTCATTCAAAATTTATAAGTTAGCTTTCAGGTTTTTTGTTTCGGCTAATAGTATTCAAAAGAGAATTCCAAATTATGCAAACACATGACCCAATAGGATTAACATTAGAGGTTATTTGACCTCTATTTGGAGGTGCCTTACTTCTAGCATTCGAAGGTCTTTAACCTCTTCCGGCCAGTTGGTCTCTGCTGCAGCCAACTGGTCTCTGCTGCGGCCAACTGGTCTCTGCTGCAGCCAGTTAGCCTCTGCTGCGGCCCGGTGGACTCTGCTGCAGCCAGTTGTTCTCTGCTGCAGCCAGTTGGCCTCTGCTGCAGCCAGTGGCCTCTGCTGCAGCCAATTGGTCTCTGCTGCGGCCAGTTGTTCTCTGCTGCGGCTAGTTGGTCTCTGCTGCAGCCAGTTGATTTCTGCGGCAGCCAATTGTCTCTGCTGCGGCCAGTTGGTCTCCGCTGCGGCCAGGTGGCCTCTGACGGGGCTAGTTGGCCTCTGATGCGGCCAGTTGTTCTCTGCTGCGGCTAGTTGGTCTCTGCTGCAGCCAGTTGATTTCTGCGGCTGCCAATTGTCTCTGCTGCGGCCAGTTGGTCTCCGCTGCGGCCAGGTGGCCTCTGACGGGGCTAGTTGGCCTCTGATGCGGCCAGTTGTTCTCTGCTGCGGCTAGTTGGTCTCTGCTGCAGCCAGTTGATTTCTGCGGCAGCCAATTGTCTCTGCTGCGGCCAGTTGGTCTCCGCTGCGGCCAGGTGGCCTCTGACGGGGCTAGTTGGCCTCTGATGCGGCCAGTTGTTCTCTGCTGCGGCTAGTTGGTCTCTGCTGCAGCCAGTTGATTTCTGCGGCTGCCAATTGTCTCTGCTGCGGCCAGTTGGTCTCCGCTGCGGCCAGGTGGCCTCTGACGGGGCTAGTTGGCCTCTGATGCGGCCAGTTGGTCTCTGCTGCGGCTAGTTGGTCTCTGCTGCAGCCAGTTGATTTCTGCGGCTGCCAATTGTCTCTGCTGCGGCCAGTTGGTCTCCGCTGCGGCCAGGTGGCCTCTGACGGGGCTAGTTGGCCTCTGATGCGGCCAGTTGGTCTCTGCTGCGGCCAGGTTGCCTCTGCTGCGGCTAGTTGGTCTCTGCTGTGGCCAGGTGGCCTTTGCTGCAATTAGGTGGCCATTGCTGCGGCCGTTTTCCTCTGATGCAGCCAGCGGCCAGCTGGCCTACTGTATATTATATTACTAATATATACTATACTTTTAATAAATTTTTCTTCTTACCTTACTCTAATCATCATTTCCTCCCTTCTGGTGCCACATATTTAAAGGCTTGAAGGTAGCTCATGAATGATAGAGGCATGGGATAGTGGCATTGCCTTACCTTACAGGACAATTCCATAGCCCTCAGTTCACCCAAGCTAGGACCAGGGAGGGCCAGGCAATGGCTGCTGATGACTCAGCAGGTAAACCTATAGGGTTCCCCAAAACCCCTCCCATCCTTATCTCGCAAAGAAGTTATCGAGTTTCAGTGGGTCTTGAATCCCAGTCCTTCAGAACATCAAGCAGGGACGTTT
>NC_090739.1:129387531-129390031 GCF_036898095.1 Palaemon carinicauda
TATAATCATCTACTCTAACTGCTAGACATCTATCTTATCAGTATTAAACACTGCCTGACCCTTTCTCGCCACGGAATAATAAACGAGACTGAGAGGAAAACCTTATTCTGCTATTAATAACTTCTGAGCTCAAGGTTTATTTAGGCTGTGATAATTCGTTCTAAAATTGCCACCGAGTTCGTCCCGGGTGAATTAAAGTGGTTTGTTCATTCCGGTATATAGATCCAGTGTAACAAAGATAGATGGCCCAAACAACAAACTTACGGATCTAGTCTTAATATATAATACCCCCATTGTGTACTGTACGTCTTGATACCTTGTCAAGACAGCAAGACAAATTACATTGTGTATAATAGTCTCTCTCTCTCTCTCTCTCTCTCTCTCTCTCTCTCTCTCTCTCTCTCTCTCTTAATGTATAATACCCTCATTACGTACTGTACGTCTTGATGCTTGTCAAGACAGGAAAACAAAATACATTGTGTATAGTAGTCTCTCTCTCTCTCTCTCTCTCTCTCTCTCTCTCTCTCTTAATGTATGACACCCTCATTGTGTACAGTATGTCTTGATGCCATACCCAAGACAGAAACACAAAATTACATTGTGTATTGTACTCTCTCTCTCTCTCTCTCTCTCTCTCTCTCTCTCTCTCTCTCTCTCTCTCTCTCTCTCTCTCTCTCTCTCTCTTAATGTATAATACCCTCATTACGTACTGTACGTCTTGATGCTTGTCAAGACAGGAAAACAAAATACATTGTGTATAGTAGTCTCTCTCTCTCTCTCTCTCTCTCTCTCTCTCTCTCTCTCAATGTATGACACCCTCATTGTGTACAGTATGTCTTGATGCCATACCCAAGACAGAAACACAAAATTACATTGTACTCTCTCTCTCTCTCTCTCTCTCTCTCTCTCTCTCTCTCTCTCTCAATGTATAATACCCCCATTGTGTACTGTACGTCTTGATGCCTTGTCAAGACAGGAAGACAAAATACTTTGTGTATAATAGTCTCTCTCTCTCTCTCTCTCTCTCTCTCTCTCTCTCTCTCTCTCAGCTTAGTTATTGTCTTCTTTTTATATATCTCTATGCCACACAGAGCGACCTCAGTTCCTCAAAAAAAGGTAAAAACTAGTCTTTGTTATCTTTCCCTTAAGAACTCGAAGCCTAATCTCTCCCCAAACGTCATATTCATCTGTGTTTTCTGGTGACCCCAGTAAGACCATTGAGAGGTAAATGGAAAAATATGTTGTGGAGATATATATGGTGTATATTTGTCAGCTCTAAACAGCTATATACAATATGGTACGACAGGTATAATATTTTAAAGGTCGCTCATGAATGGCAGAGTCAAGGGACAGTGACATTGCCCTAGCAATCAGGACAATGCCCTAGAAACTGACCATATATTACATGATCAGCGCCCAAGCCTCCTCTCCACCCAAGCTAAGACGAGGGAGGGCCAGGCAATGGCTGCTGATGACTCAGCAGATAGACCTATAGGCTCCCTCAAACCCCCCTTCCTTAGCTTACAAGGATGGTAAGGTTGCAGAAACTAATGGCACTAACGAGTCTGAGCGGGACTCGAACCCCCGACTGGCAAACACCAGGCATAGACGGTACCAGTCAGGCCACAGTCAAATTGAAACAGCTAGATAAGGTATAGCACAAGCAAAAGATAATTTTCCTGTTAGATTGAAATATGTATGTAAAGCAGTATAACAGATGATTGATGTACCTATAAGGTTTTATAAACTTAGACAGGCAATGACACGATTATAAGAAATATATTTTTAAACACATTGTCATAAATATACTGTAGAATGGAAGGTAGATGAACAAAAGGAAATACACACATGAGTAAAGAGATCATAACTAGAATGATATGTTTACAGCATCAGCAAGTATGAAATAAATATATTTGAAGACAAATACTCCGAATTACTAAATGCTCAAATTATTTCATAGATAATTACATTAAAGACAAAGTAACTACCAATTAGAGAGAATTGTTTCGTGACTGAATGTGCAAGGATGTTAGAAAAATATATAGCCGGCAGTTCAAACATATACCTTTTCTGAAGACAATAAAAAAATATATATATATAAGAAAATAGGAGAGATTCGTCTTTTCAATATTTTCATCCCGTATGTCTCAAGGAAATTCTAATTCACTCTCGTGCATGGTAAAATTATTGACGGCAGTTTAGCCATCACCTTCGTGAACTTAAATCAATTACAAGCATTCAATAGTAATGTGAAGTTTGAGAGAGTTTCCCATAACGATTTATCAATGGGAACAAAAGTCTATACAGAGGATATTCCAAATACGTAATGAATTACCAGCCTGTATACGTTTCCGCGTAATTGGTTTAGTTTCGTGATACAGATCATTAATTGTGAATATATTTATGTATGTATACATATATATTTATATATATATATACATATGTATATATGTATATATACTGTGCATATATATGTATATATATATAATATATATATATA
>NC_090739.1:129392531-129412531 GCF_036898095.1 Palaemon carinicauda
GGCATTTTGAATAACTTGAATGTTTATCCTCACCGAAATTACACAGAGTATCGATCATCAGATTCACCGTAAATGTTTATCCTCAGACACTAAAATTACACAAGTATCGATTATCAAATTCACCGTAAATGTTTATCTTCAGACACTGAAATTACTCAAAGTATCGATCATCAAATTCACCGTAAATGTTTATCCTCAGACACTAAAATTACACAAGTATCGATTATCAAATTCACCGTAAATGTTTATCCTCAGACACTAAAATTACGCAAAGTATCGATCATCAGATTCACCGTAAATGTTTATCCTCAGACACTAAAATTACGCAAAGTATCGATCATCAGATTCACCGTAAATGTTTATCCTCAGACACTAAAATTACTCAAAGTATCGATCATCAAATTCACCGTAAATGTTTATCCTCAGACACTAAAATTACTCAAAGTATCGATCATCAGATTCACCGTAAATGTTTATCCTCAGACACTAAAATTACGCAAAGTATCGATCATGAAATTCACCGTAAATGTTTATACTCAGACACTAAAATTACGCAAAGTATCGATCATCAGATTCACCGTAAATGTTTATCCTCAGACACTAAAATTACACAAGTATCGATTATCAAATTCACCGTAAATGTTTATCTTCAGACACTGAAATTACTCAAAGTATCGATCATCAAATTCACCGTAAATGTTTATCCTCAGACACTAAAATTACGCAAAGTATCGATCATCAGATTCACCGTAAATGTTTATCCTCAGACACTAAAATTACGCAAAGTATCGATCATCAAATTCACCGTAAATGTTTATCCTCAGACACTAAAATTACACAAGTATCGATTATCAAATTCACCGTAAATGTTTATCTTCAGACACTGAAATTACTCAAAGTATCGATCATCAAATTCACCGTAAATGTTTATCTTCAGACACTGAAATTACTCAAAGTATCGATCATCAAATTCACCGTAAATGTTTATCCTCAGACACTAAAATTACTCAAAGTATCGATCATCAAATTCACCGTAAATGTTTATCCTCAGACACTGAAATTACACAAGTATCGATTATCAAATTCACCGTAAATGTTTATCCTGAAATTACGCAAAGTATCGATCATCAGATTCACCGTAAATGTTTATCCTCAGACACTAAAATTACGCAAAGTATCGATCATCAGATTCACCGTAAATGTTTATCCTCAGACACTAAAATTACGCAAAGTATCGATCATCAGATTCACCGTAAATGTTTATCCTCAGACACTAAAATTACGCAAAGTATCGATCATCAGATTCACCGTAAATGTTTATCCTCAGACACTAAAATTACGCAAAGTATCGATCATCAGATTCACCGTAAATGTTTATCCTCAGACACTAAAATTACGCAAAGTATCGATCATCAGATTCACCGTAAATGTTTATCCTCAGACACTAAAATTACACAAGTATCGATCATCAAATTCACCGTAAATGTTTATCTTCAGACACTGAAATTACTCAAAGTATCGATCATCAAATTCACCGTAAATGTTTATCCTCAGACACTAAAATTACTCAAAGTATCGATCATCAGATTCACCGTAAATGTTTATCCTCAGACACTAAAATTACGCAAAGTATCGATCATCAGATTCACCGTAAATGTTTATCCTCAGACACTAAAATTACGCAAAGTATCGATCATCAGATTCACCGTAAATGTTTATCCTCAGACACTAAAATTACGCAAAGTATCGATCATCAGATTCACCGTAAATGTTTATCCTCAGACACTAAAATTACGCAAAGTATCGATCATCAAATTCACCGTAAATGTTTATACTCAGACACTAAAATTACGCAAAGTATCGATCATGAAATTCACCGTAAATGTTTATACTCAGACACTAAAATTACACAAGTATCGATTATCAAATTCACCGTAAATGTTTATCCTCAGACACTAAAATTACTCAAAGTATCGATCATCAGATTCACCGTAAATGTTTATCCTCAGACACTAAAATTACGCAAAGTATCGATCATCAGATTCACCGTAAATGTTTATCCTCAGACACTAAAATTACGCAAAGTATCGATCATCAGATTCACCGTAAATGTTTATCCTCAGACACTAAAATTACGCAAAGTATCGATCATCAGATTCACCGTAAATGTTTATCCTCAGACACTAAAATTACGCAAAGTATCGATCATCAAATTCACCGTAAATGTTTATACTCAGACACTAAAATTACGCAAAGTATCGATCATGAAATTCACCGTAAATGTTTATCCTCACCGAAATTACGCTAAGTATCGATCATGAAATTCACCGAAGTCAAGGACAATCAAATTCTACAAACAAATAAAGTTTTCAAACCTCCGTTACCTGGAAGAAATTAATTTGATTCCAGATATTGTTCCGGGTAATCGAATTAACTTTTCCTATATTTTGTTCGGACTTTCATAATCTTTTCTGGAAAACTATGAAGATTTGATAATGCATTTTTTTCTGTTGTCTGAGTTCAAAAATATATTTTGATAATAGGTGGGATTTGATTATATTATCAGTAACCTTACTGTCCAGGTCAGGAATATTTACCTCTGCCAACGAAGTTGGAAGGAGGCTATGTTTTACTCCCTGTTTGTGTGTTCGTTTGTGAGTAGCTTTCTAGCCACAATTTTAATCGTAGAGTAATGAACATTGCAGGGATTAACTGTTATGTAAAAAGCCGGAAATTATTGAAATTCGGAAGGTTAAGGTCACGGTCAGACAAAATGTCCAATTCACGTAGGCCATAAGTTTGGACATCGTCATCACAGGCTCTAAACTTGGTTCATATTTGAGTGTATGAAAATCCACGCCAAGTAATACACGGTAAGGTCGAATGTCAAGGTCGAGTCCAAGGTGAAGGTCAAGCAAAAGGTCAAATTCCGTTCATCAACCATACGGCTACAATTTTAATCGAAAATTAATGAAAATTGCAGTGATTTTAAACTGTTATGTAAAAAGCTGGAAATTATTAAATTTTGGAAGGTCAAAGGTCAAGTTCACGGAAGAGCAAAAAGTCCACATCACGTATACCATCCATAAGTTTGGAAATCGTTGGCACAGAGACATCAAACTTGGTTCATATATGAGTGTATGAAAATCTCACACCAACGAGAAATAAGCTGCCATGGTGGAGGTCTGCACTCTACTGGGTGCCCCTCTATTTTTATTAGTGTTCCGAGAAAGAAAAGAATAAAAATGGAATCAGTAGATAAATGTCGAATGAAAAAATGTCTCGGTTCCCATTTGTTAAGGCTATTTGCCCAGCAAATAACTTAATGAAAATAAACAATAATCATTTTCATTGGTTCCATTATCTTTTGTTTTTTCCCAAGCATTAAGCAAGCATTAAAGACAAATAATCAGGCTTGAAAAAAAATTTGAAATTTTCATTTTCAAATAAAAAAAAAAAAGTTTCACTCAAGAGTTTTCAAAAAGGGATGATTGAAATTAAAACAGGTTCCTATAATACACTTTGTGTATTTTTGTGGTTCTGTTTGTTTTAATTCCTCCATTTTGTGCAAATAGTTATGATAATTTTAGTTCATCATCATCATCATCATCATCTCCTCCCACGCCTATTGACGCAAAGGGCCTCTGGTGTCTATCTTGAGCTTTTAAATCTATACTTCTCCATTCGTCATATCCTACTTCACGCTTCATAGTTCTCAGCCATGTACAGTAGGCCTGGATCTTCCAACCCTTCTAGTTCCTATTTCAACACATGAGTACAATATACCATCTATTAAGAGAAACGATTCAATCACTTTATTGGTTGCTACAAAAACTGATATAAATTATCTACTAATTGTTATTATTATTATAATTATTATTATTATTATTATTATTATTATTATTATTATTATTATTATTATTATTATAATTGTCATATTTATTATTATTATTATTATTATTATTATTATTATTATTATTATTATTATTATTGTTGTTATTATTAAAATTATTATTATTATTTTATTGTCATTATTATTATTATTAAAATTATTATTATTATTATTAAAATTATTATTATTATTATTATTATTATTATTATTATTATTATTATTATCATTATTATTATTATTTTTAATTAATTAATTAATTGATTAATTAATGGGGATTCAGTTTCCTTTGTGTTAACCATTGTGGTACTTTTAATCGTCTATATGCACAAAGGGAAAGTAATTGTTGAAGATGACGATGAAAAGGCATCGTCCAGAGCACAATGAAAGGCAGTAATTCTATCTCGTTTAATCATCAACAGCCAGGGATGTGCAAAAGAACAAAAGGGATCCTTTGCCAATAGATTACGCAGCTAAATACATCAAAGGAAGGAGATAATGACCGGGAATAAAGGAATTATTCCTTCATCAATCGGTGACTATTGCGAACGGGTATGTTGCCTAAAAACCAGTACATGGGGAAATCTGATAATGACCCACTATTTTAACTTAGACCATGTTCAATTACATCAGAACTCATCAGTAGATGTGTCCTAATCCTTGTATGCAAAGTATGTGTTCTATATATAGTCAATTTTTTTTAGCGAGGCAGATTTGCACCGACTCGCTGCTGTGCCCTTTTAGCTCGGAAAAGTTTCCTGGTCGCTGATTGGTTAAAATTATCTTGTCCAACCAGTCAGCGATCAGGAAACTTTTCCGAGCTAAAAGGGCACCGCTGCGAGTCGGTGCAAATCTGCCTCGCTAAAAAAAAAGAATTGACTATAGTGAGTTTAATGAACTTTTTAAGAGTACTATAAGTGTCATAAATTGGAGGGCGCAATCACTGAACTCTGTTATAAGTGACCTGCCCCTAGAATCACAAGGTGATGTATTTGACAGTATATTTCCATCACAGTGGAGAATTCCACAAAACCTAACAATTCAGCATGTTCATAAAGCAAGATTGCGTCTTACTTGCCGAGGGTTAGTCAGTATCATTAGAGCGATCGTTAGACAAGGTACTCACCTGAGAGGATCGGCTGTGTACAAGTGTATTCACATGGGACAGATGTAACTGTTGCAAGAACTGTCGATGTAAGATGGAGAGAGTACAGTAAAGAGGATAGTTTATGTGCATGTGCAGATAGTAATTTGGAAGTTTTATGTACACGTGGTTCACCCATAATTTTAGCAACTAATGTCCTTGAGTAGTTTTCTTAGTCTTGCCTTTTCCTGAATCTCATATATATATATATATATATATATATATATATTTATATATATATATATATATATATATATATATATATATATATATATGTGTGTGTGTGTGTGTGTGTGTGTATGAATGGAGTAGTATTAAATTAAAAACTCAAGAGAGACAGCTGGCGAAATCTAATCGAGGCCTTTTGCGTCAATAGGTGTAGGAGATGATGTTGATGATGATATTACACACACACACACACACACACACACATATATATATATATATATATATGTATATCTCTCTCTGAGTTGTGAAAAGGTTTGCGTATCGCCATGATCAGCAAATCTATACTTAACAGTGCTACCCATACTAGATTGGTTTGCTGAAAGCGAGCAGATGAAAATCTCCCACCATCACCAATCCGCCGTGGCCAACGTGGTGATGAAAACTAGCCAAACCCCAGACAGGAATTGATATGCCGGAAGCCTTTGTCCTGTAGTGGACTAGAAACAGTTGCATTTGTTGTTATTGTTGTTGTGTGTATATATATATATATATATATATATATGGTAAATTTTTGCACATTTAAACGTGTTTTTTTCATATTTCAAATAAGCCATCTATATTAATACATTAAAGTCTGGATTCTCTTAACGACCTCGGGATCAGAGCCCCAGGCGGAATCACCCAAAGACTATAATATCAGACCGCCCGGGATTTGAACCCTGGTCCAGGATATCTGTATGCCAGTGGTATGGTCACTGGCATACAGATATCCTGGACCAGGGTTCAAATCCTGGCCGGTCTGATATTATAGTCTTTGGGTGATTCCGCCTGGGGCTCTGATCCAGAAGTCGTTAAGAGAATCCAGACTTTAATGTATTAATATATATGGCTTATTTGAAATATATACATATATATATATATATATATATATATATAATGACGAAAATAAGCGGAACATTCTCTCCCTCTGAAGCCAATTCCTTAAGAGAGACTTCCATAGCTACAGAAGATGCGATCGAATCCAAACTCACCTCAGATCTCGCCACATCTTTCTGATGAGCCTGTCACCTCGACACTCCTCTGAGCAAAGGTTATAGACACTTGACTAACCTCGAAACCAATCAAGTAAGACGGTGTGGAAGGATCGCTTCCCAAATGCTCCAACATATAGCGTTGACTGCCTGTCGCAGTTAGTGGTACTTTGATGCACCTAAGGATATCCTGGGTTTGTTGCTTTGAGGGTTACGTCTCTTCGTCTTCCCCCTTCTCGCCCCTCTTCCTCCTTCTCTAGCTCCTCTTTTTCGTGCTTCTTCTTCTTCCTCTTATTCTCTTTTTTAAAGTTATATCCGAATGAGGTTTGGATTGGAGAGAGTGGTGGTATGGTCAGACCATACAAAGACGGTCATTACAGAGCTTTGTCTATGATTTACGTCAGTTATTATTATTATTATTATTATTATTATTATTATTATTATTATTCCTTACTTACTTACTTACTTGCTTACTTACTTACTCACTTTTACGCTACAACTTTAGTTGGAAAAGCAAGATGCTCTAAGCCCAGGGGCTCCAACAGGGAAAATAGCCCAGTGAGGAAAGGAAACAAGGAAAAATAAAGTATTTTAAGAAGAGTAACATTGAAATAAATTCTCCAATATAAACTATAAAAACTTCAACAAAACCCGATGAAGAGAAATAAGATAGAATAGTGTGCCTGAGTGTACCCTCAAGCAAGAGAACCCTATCCCAAGAAAGTGGAAGACCATGGTACAGAGGCTATGGCACTACCCAAGACTAGAGAACGATGGTTTGATTTTAGAGTGTCCTTCTCCTAGAAGAGCTGCTTACCATAGATAAAGAGTCTCTTCTTCCCTTAAACAATTACAGTGCAGTCGTTAACCCCTTGAGAGAAGAAGAATAGTTTGGTAATCTCAGTGTTGTCAGGTGTATGAGGACAGAAGAGAATCTATAAAGAATAGGCCATACTATTCGGTGTGGGTGTAGTCAAAAGGAAAATGAACCGTAACCAAAGGAAAAGATCCAATGTAGTACTGCCTGGCCAGTCAAAAGACCCGATATCTCTCTAGCGGTAGTATATCAACGGGTGGCCGGTGCCCTGGCCAACCTACTACCGAGCAATTTTTAGCAAAAAGACATTTAACTAAATATTTACATACGTAAAATACATTGCAAATATTTTTACCAAATCATTTTCACAATCTAAAATAATATTTAGTCACACACCTCATTTAATCTTGAAGTCTCCTATAAAAAAAAAATGCTAGAACGCCGAAAGAATATATATTTTACCAAAACTTTACGGACTAAAGTTTAAGCTTCAATGACACAGCCCAGTTAACACCAGGATTCCAAACTTGGAGAATAGATGTGACGAAATGCTTTTTTTTTATAACCCCCAGCAATTCTCCCCTCCATGTCCCCCTCCTCCTCCCCCACCACCCAAAGACCTCCCCCCCCCCCATGGCATCAAATTGTTTAAGAAAACTTTTGCAAAATACCTTCCTTCTCCGAATATTTCAACTTAACAGATGGTTTATAGGACAAACCATTAAATTCTGCTCGTTTCGTTAAAAAAAGAAAAAAAAAATACCACATATGGATACCAAAAATACTAAGAAAAGAAAACTGAATATAATATTTACCTCAAAATGATTCATAGAAAATATCTATCAGAATAACGAGTCTCTTCCTATTGTTGACAAACAATTCATCACGTGATGTAGCCGTTTAGAGGTTTAAAGGCCGCTCGTGAATGGCAGAGGAGAGGGACAGTGACAGTGGCTAGCAGAACAATGCCCTGGAGACTGACCATGTATACATATGATCCGTGCCCAAGCTCCTCCCTCCCCCACTTCCCACCCAAGCAAGGACCAGGAAGGTCCAGGCAATGGCTGCTGATGAGTCAGCAGATAGACTTATAGGTTCCCCCAAACTCCCCATTCGTAGCTCACAAGGATGGTAAGGTTGTAGCAGCCAAAAGAACTAAGAAGTTTGAACGCGGCTTGAACACCAGTCTGTTAATTCCCAGGCAAGGACTTTACCAATAGGCCACCACAACCCTAAATATGTATTCAATTAACAGCAAACAATGAAGTAGATGAGTATCCCCTTTTCTTACTTGAAGAATTCTCCCCTTCGTTTTATTTAAATTCCTAATCGGTGTTTACATTTGGTATCTACGCTCCTACTGAATCTCCATAGATCCCCAACTGTATTACTGACTAGATGTGTCTTTTCCTATGACTATCCACGTCTATTCTGTAGGGCGTGTATAAGGAATTGATGTAGGTAGAAAGACAAGCACGTAGAGATAGACTGACTGTCAAATGCATATTCAAGAAGAATGGTGTTTTGAAGAAGCCTGTCAAAGTAGATTAATTTATTCTTTGGTTTAGATCAAATTTGGTTTTTGTGAAGTATAGGTAAATTATGATTTTCTTATGATTTTCTGACTGAATTTTGTTTTGGTTAAGTTTATTTATAATAGGAAGCAAGTTCCTTAGTGTTTTCCTATTTAATTCTGTTTTAGTAAAGTCTAGTGATGTAATCTACTTACTTATAATTTTCCTATAAGTAAGAGGAATTATGAAGATGTTTGCGTTCAATACCTTGAAAACTATTCTTCTTCACCCAAGGGGTTCACTACTGCAATGTAAATGTTCAGTGGCTACTTCCCTCTTGGTAAGGGTAGAAGAGACTCTTTAGCTATCGTAAGCAGCTCTTCCAGGAGAAGGACACTCCAAAATCAAATAATCGTTCTCTAATCTTGGGTAGTGCCATAGCCTGTGTACCATGGTCTTCCACTGTCTTGAGTTAGAGTTCTCTTGCTTGAGGGTACATTCGAGCACTCTATTCTTTCTAATTTCTCTTCTTCTTGTTTTGTTGAAGTTGTTATAGTTTATATAGAAAATATCTATTTTAGCATTATTACTGTTCTTGAAATATTTAATTTTTCCTTGTTTTCTTTCCTCACTTGGCTATTTTCTCTGTTGGGGCTCCTGGGATTATAGCATTCTGCTTTTCCAACTAGGGTTGTAGCTTGGCAAGTAATAATAATAATAATAAAAGTACCAATCTCACGTATCATTTGTATTGTTTTACAAAAAAAAAAAAAAAAAAAGAAAAAAAAAAAAAAAAAAAAAAAAACTTGTTTTCATTATCTTACTTCTGTACCAAAATTAGGATGTTGCTAGTTTAGAATATGCAAATAACTACGAGGTAGGTATGACCCTTATAAATTTTTCGCGGAAGGCTATAGAATTCACCTATTTTTATTTTCATAATTTTTTTCGGGTACAAGATTAAACTTTAGTCCATTTCTTTTACCTAGGCAGATTTGCACCGACCCGCAGCGGTGCCCTTTTAGCTCGGGAAAGTTTCCTGATCGCTGATTGGTTAAAATTATCTCGTCCAACCAATCAGCGATCAGGAAACTTTTCCGAGTTAAAAGGGCACCGCTGCGAGTCGGTGCACATCTGCATCGCTAAAAGAAATTGACTATAGTTAATCGTTTCCTGTTTATCAGGGTTGTGACACCCTTTTGGAAATGTGCCCTGCCTTCCATTCTGCTGGACAGGAGTTCGAGACCCGCTCGAGCTTGATAGTTTGTTGTGGTGTCTGCAACCTTGCCATCCTTGTAAGCTAGGAGATTGGGTCTATAGGTTTACCGGGTGAGTTATCGGCAGCGATTGCCTGGGCCTCCTGGTCCTAGCTTGGGTGGAGAGATGGTTTGGGCGTTGATTATATGTTTATATTGTCAGTCCCTAGGGTATTGCCCTGTCCCTTGCCTCTGCCATTCATGAACGACCTTCAAACCTTTAAAGCTACATTCCTTTTTCTTTGGAAAGTTATTAACACAGACTGAGATTCCATATAGTACTTAGTCAGCAAATAGGGAAGAAGCCTTAAGTAGGGTGTAAGAACTATGGAAAATAACTGTATTAAATTTATTATTATTATTATTATTATTATTATTATTATTACTAGCCAAGCTACAACGCTAGTTGGCAAAGCAAGATGCTATAAGCTCAAGGGCTCCAACAGGGAAAAATAAGCCCAGTGAGGAAAGGAAATAAGGAAATAAATAAATGATGAGAGCAAATTAACAATATATCATTCTAAAAACAGTAACAGCGTCAAAACAGATGTGTCCTATATAAACTATTAACAACGTCAAAGACAGATATGTCATATATAAACAATAAAAAGACTCATGTCAGCCGGGCCAACATAAAAACATTTGCTCCAACTTTGAACTTTTGAAGTTCTACTGATTCAACTACTCGATTAGGAAGATCATTCTACAACTTGGTAACAGCTGAAATAAAACTTCTAGAATACTGTGTAGTATTGAGCTTCATGATGGAGAAGGCCTGCCTAGTATTACGAACAGGATAGAATTGTCCAGGGAGATCTGAATGTAAAGGATGGTCAGAGTTATGAAAAATCTTATGCAACATGCATAATAAACTAATTGAACGACGGTGCCAAAGATTAATATCTAGATCAGGAATAAGAAATTTAATAGACCGTAAGGGTCTGTCCAACAAATTAAGATGAGAATCAGCAGCTGAACACCAGACAGGAGAACAATACTCAAAACTAGGTAGAATGAAAGAATTAAAACACTTCTTCAGAATAGATTGATCACCGAAAATCTTGTAAGACTTTCTCAATATGTTAATTTTGTGTGCAATTGAAGAAGACACAGACCTAATGTGTTTCTTAAAAGTAAATTTGCTTTATCATCGGTTTGATCTAACAAATTCGTTTCACCATCCATCCTTGTGAGCTAAGGAATGGGGGGTTTTATGGAGCCTATAGGTCTATCAGCTGAATCATCAGTAGCCATTGCGTGGCCCTTCTTGGTCCTAGCTTGGGTGGAGAGGTAGGTTGGGCGCTGGTCACGTGTATATGGTCAGTCTCTAGGGCACTGTCCTGCTCGATAGGGAAATGTCACTGTCCCTTGCCCCTACCATACACGAGTGGCCTTTTAGCTTTTTTTTTTTTTTTTTTTTTTTTTTCTTCCAGTGCAATTACAAATCAGAAATACCCTTTTCGATTCACTGCTTTTGATATGTCGCCAGATACACTTCATAAAGAATAAATAACAATAAAATTACCTTGGTAATTCAGCTGTAGTATAATGTTCGTGTATTTAGCTATGGTGGAAATCAAAGTAGGAATTTCATTGTTATTTGGGTCTTATGCGTTCGTGACCAACACTGCGTATGTTATTAAGGTTAGACATGAATATGTGTTATATATCAGGTTACAAGCTAGGGGATCTAAAAGAGAGAGAGAGAGAGAGAGAGAGAGAGAGAGAGAGAGAGAGAGAGAGAGAGAGAGAATTGCGTCAGCGTGCTGAGGGTAAATGTCTCTTGATCAGTCTCTCCTATTTATTATTGTTATGTAATTGTAAATCTCTCTCTCTCTCTCTCTCTCTCTCTCTCTCTCTCTCTCTCTCTCTCTCTCTCTCTCATATGTGTGAACATCATTGAAGATCATAACATTCGAACATCATTGAACATTATAACATTCAGTAAAGCAAATTTATGACACATTGAACTTGAAAAGTAGATATATATACGCAAAAGTCAGTACAGAAACGGAACACGTATGAACCCCATTTGCCTCTCGACGGAGGACGCTCATGGAAGATCTGAACGATCCAATTACATGGAAACAGTAAACACAATCTCTCTTGGTTTCGAATGAATGAGAAATCTCCCCTTTCCTCTCCTTTGCATTCGAGAGCTTTGTTTGCATAGGGAATCGCCCTTGACGTGTTTTGACTTTGTAATTCTCAGTGAATCACCATACAGTTCCCACTGCCTTGGGGAGGGATTATTCGTCTCTTTTTTAATTTACGGAGATTTAAACAAAAAAGAATTGCTTTGTTTGATTAATTATTTTGGCCTTTTTTTCAAAAACTGATTTTGAGGATATCATTATGAGATTTTTTTTTTCAGCTGGAAAGACAAACATTAACATATATAAATATTATTATTATTATTATTATTATTATTATTATTATTATTATTGTTATTGTTATTATTATTATTATTATTATTATTATTATTATTATTATTATTAAATGCTAAGCTACAACCCTAGTTGGAAAAGCAGGATGTTATATGCCCAGGGGCATATATATATATATATATATATATATATATATATATATATATATATATATATATATATATATATATATGTATACACACACATATATATATATATATATATATATATATATATATATATATATATGTATATATATATATATACATACATACATACATACATACATACATACATACATTCATATGTAAAATAGACCTTAATTAGCACAAAGGTATATCAGACATGAAAAAATAACATCTAACATTCTAGACGAAAATCATAAATATCCTAACATTTAACATTCAAACGAAACATCTTCGAAAAACATTGAGGGTTGAATTTAGGGCGAAGAACATTCCAGAACCCCCTCCCCCCTCCCCCCTCCCCGTGCGCTACCTCACCACAATTTTGTCCCCTGATGAAGACCATTCATCGCAGGCTAATGTGATCTGGTTACTGGGAAATGTGACTCGGAAAACCATTTCGTTTCACGTGAAGGAGAGACTTCAATTTCCCTCTAGCATACATTTACAATCATTTTTTACATCCGCAGATTTCTTATTATTAATATTATTATTATTATTATTATTATTATTATTATTATTATTATCATCACAAGCTAGGCTATAACCTTAGTTGGAAAAGCATGATGCTATAAACCCGAGGACTCCAACAGGGAAAAATACCCCGGTGAGGAAAGGAAACAAGGAAAGTAATAAACTATAAGAGAAGAATAAATAATCAAAATATAATATTTCAAGAATAGTAACAATAGATTAGATTCTTTACATATAAACTATAAAACTGGAAAAATATCAAGAGTAAGCGAAATAAAATAGAACAGCATGCCCGAGTGTACCCTCAAGCAAGAGAACTCTAATCCAAGACAGTTGAATGCCATGGCACAGAGGCTATGGCACTGCCCAAGAACAATGGTTTGAATTTGGAGTGTCCCTCTAAAAGAATTGCTTACCATAGTTAAAGAGTCTCTTCTACCCGTGCCAAGAGAAAAGTGGCTACTGAACAATTACAGTGCAGTAGTTAACCCCTTTAAGCAAAGAAGAATTGTTTAGTAATCTCAGTGTTGTCAGGTGTATGAGAACAGAGGAGAATCTGTAATGAATATGCCAGACTATTCGGTGTATGTATCGATAATGACAAAATGAGCCGTAACCAGAGAGAGGGATCCAATGTAGTACTCTCTGGCCAGTCATAGGACCTAATATCTCTCTATGCTATTATTATCTTTGGGTTCCTGTATATTCCATGGGCTTTTTCGGTTTGAATGTTTCTCTCACTTTAAGTAGCAAGGATGGATTTTGGTAGAGAAAGAGAAATAGAGTGATAGACAGAGGTTCATTTTATTTCTATATACATAATAAAGGTGAAAATTATACCATTTTAATAGTGAAAACATTAATTTTGAAATTGCTAGAGAGAGAGAGAGAGAGTTCATTTTATTTCTATATACATAAGTGTTTCTTTTCATAATAAAGGGGAAAATTACGCCATTTAATAGTGAAAACACATTTATTTCGAAATTGCTAGATCGGAATAAAATTTAGGATCAAGAGACAGAGAGAGGGAGACGGGAGTTTAGTTTGTGGGCGTAAAAAGTCAGGCATCAAAGTCATACAAAGAGCGTGTACATTTTCATGAAATAATCAACTTTCTTTGTGAGTTTTTTGACAATTTAGGAACAAACAGAGAGAGAGAGAGAGAGAGAGAGAGAGAGAGAGAGTGAGAAATTAAGCCACTGATAGACAATGGAATCATTTGACTGTTTGATTATCCTTTGATTTTGTTGTTGTTGAAAGTTTTATAAAAGCGTTTGTAATTCTTCTGCGATTCAATAATTTTTTGTTCAATAGGAGGGTAGTGATTGTGATATAAAGAGATAGATGGTAATAATGATAATGCGAATGATAACAATAATAATTATTCTTACATCAATAGTAATGATGATAGTATTTTTTCTTTTGATATTCAAACGTAGTTATCGAGATGCATGATGTTTCAATGAAATTTTTCCAAACTCTGATTTGCAGGACACTTGTACTCGTTACCTTTAACTGTTTATAAAACAAAATTATAGTATACATTCTTCTTGTTTTATGCTTCTTCCTCTTCTTCTTGCTCTTCTTCTAGTCTCCTACCTTTACTTCTTCTTCTTCTAGTCTCCTACCTTTACTTCTTCTTCTTCTTGCTCTTCTTCTAGTCTCTTACCTTTACTTCTTCTTCTTCTTGCTCTTCTTCTAGTCTCCTACCTTTACTTCTTCTTCTTCTTGCTCTTCTTCTAGTCTCCTACCTTTACTTCTTCTTCTTCTTACTCTTCTTTTAGTCTCCTACCTTTACTTCTTCTTCTTCTTGCTCTTCTTCTAGTCTCCTACCTTTACTTCTTCTTCTTCTTGCTCTTCTTCTAGTCTCCTACCTTTACTTCTTCTTCTTCTTCTTCTTGCTCTTCTTCTAGTCTCCTACCTTTACTTCTTCTTCTTCTTGCTCTTCTTCTAGTCTCCTACCTTTACTTCTTCTTCTTCTTACTCTTCTTTTAGTCTCCTACCTTTACTTCTTCTTCTTCTTGCTCTTCTTCTAGTCTCCTACCTTTACTTCTTCTTCTTCTTCTTCTTGCTCTTCTTCTAGTCTCCTACCTTTACTTCTTCTTCTTCTTCTTCTTGCTCTTCTTCTAGTCTCCTACCTTTACTTCTTCTTCTTCTTCTTCTTGCTCTTCTTCTAGTCTCCTACCTTTACTTCTTCTTCTTCTTGCTCTTCTTCTAGTCTCCTACCTTTACTTCTTCTTCTTCTTACTCTTCTTTTAGTCTCCTACCTTTACTTCTTCTTCTTCTTGCTCTTCTTCTAGTCTCCTACCTTTACTTCTTCTTCTTCTTCTTCTTGCTCTTCTTCTAGTCTCCTACCTTTACTTCTTCTTCTTCTTCTTCTTGCTCTTCTTCTAGTCTCCTACCTTTACTTCTTCTTCTTCTTGCTCTTCTTCTAGTCTCCTACCTTTACTTCTTCTTCTTCTTGCTCTTCTTCTAGTCTCCTACCTTTACTTCTTCTTCTTCTTACTCTTCTTTTAGTCTCCTACCTTTACTTCTTCTTCTTCTTGCTCTTCTTCTAGTCTCCTACCTTTACTTCTTCTTCTTCTTCTTCTTGCTCTTCTTCTAGTCTCCTACCTTTACTTCTTCTTCTTCTTCTTCTTGCTCTTCTTCTAGTCTCCTACCTTTACTTCTTCTTCTTCTTCTTCTTGCTCTTCTTCTAGTCTCCTACCTTTACTTCTTCTTCTTCTTCTTCTTGCTCTTCTTCTAGTCTCCTACCTTTACTTCTTCTTCTTCTTACTCTTCTTTTAGTCTCCTACCTTTACTTCTTCTTCTTCTTGCTCTTCTTCTAGTCTCCTACCTTTACTTCTTCTTCTTCTTCTTCTTGCTCTTCTTCTAGTCTCCTACCTTTACTTCTTCTTCTTCTTGCTCTTCTTCTAGTCTCCTACCTTTACTTCTTCTTCTTCTTGCTCTTCTTTTAGTCTCCTACCTTTACTTCTTCTTCTTCTTGCTCTTCTTTTAGTCTCCTACCTTTACTTCTTCTTCTTCTTGCTCTTCTTCTAGTCTCCTACCTTTACTTCTTCTTCTTCTTCTTCTTGCTCTTCTTCTAGTCTCCTACCTTTACTTCTTCTTCTTCTTCTTCTTGCTCTTCTTCTAGTCTCCTACCTTTACTTCTTCTTCTTCTTACTCTTCTTTTAGTCTCCTACCTTTACTTCTTCTTCTTCTTGCTCTTCTTCTAGTCTCCTACCTTTACTTCTTCTTCTTCTTCTTCTTGCTCTTCTTCTAGTCTCCTACCTTTACTTCTTCTTCTTCTTGCTCTTCTTCTAGTCTCCTACCTTTACTTCTTCTTCTTCTTGCTCTTCTTTTAGTCTCCTACCTTTACTTCTTCTTCTTCTTGCTCTTCTTTTAGTCTCCTACCTTTACTTCTTCTTCTTCTTGCTCTTCTTCTAGTCTCCTACCTTTACTTCTTCTTCTTCTTCTTCTTGCTCTTCTTCTAGTCTCCTACCTTTACTTCTTCTTCTTCTTCTTCTTGCTCTTCTTCTAGTCTCCTACCTTTACTTCTTCTTCTTCTTACTCTTCTTTTAGTCTCCTACCTTTACTTCTTCTTCTTCTTGCTCTTCTTCTAGTCTCCTACCTTTACTTCTTCTTCTTCTTCTTCTTGCTCTTCTTTTAGTCTCCTACCTTTACTTCTTCTTCTTCTTGCTCTTCTTCTAGTCTCCTACCTTTACTTCTTCTTCTTGCTCTTCTTTTATTCTCCTACCTTTACTTCTTCTTCTTCTTGCTCTTCTTCTAGTCTCCTACCTTTACTTCTTCTTCTTCTTGCTCTTCTTCTAGTCTCCTACCTTTACTTCTTCTTCTTCTTGCTCTTCTTCTAGTCTCCTAACTTTACTTCTTCTTCTTCTTACTCTTCTTTTAGTCTCCTACCTTTACTTCTTCTTCTTCTTGCTCTTCTTCTAGTCTCCTACCTTTACTTCTTCTTCTTCTTGCTCTTCTTCTAGTCTCCTACCTTTACTTCTTCTTCTTCTTGCTCTTCTTCTAGTCTCCTACCTTTACTTCTTCTTCTTCTTCTTCTTCTTGCTCTTCTTCTAGTCTCCTACCTTTACTTCTTCTTCTTCATCTTGCTCTTCTTTTAGTCTCCTACCTTTACTTCTTCTTCTTCTTCTTGCTCTTCTTTTAGTCTCCTACCTTTACTTCTTCTTCTTCTTGCTCTTCTTCTAGTCTCCTACCTTTACTTCTTCTTCTTCTTGCTCTTCTTTTAGTCTCCTACCTTTACTTCTTCTTCTTCTTGCTCTTCTTCTAGTCTCCTACCTTTACTTCTTCTTCTTCTTCTTCTTCTTGCTCTTCTTCTAGTCTCCTACCTTTACTTCTTCTTCTTCATCTTGCTCTTCTTTTAGTCTCCTACCTTTACTTCTTCTTCTTCTTCTTGCTCTTCTTTTAGTCTCCTACCTTTACTTCTTCTTCTTCTTGCTCTTCTTCTAGTCTCCTACCTTTACTTCTTCTTCTTCTTGCTCTTCTTTTAGTCTCCTACCTTTACTTCTTCTTCTTCTTGCTCTTCTTCTAGTCTCCTACCTTTACTTCTTCTTCTTCTTGCTCTTCTTCTAGTCTCCTACCTTTACTTCTTCTTCTTCTTGCTCTTCTTCTAGTCTCCTAACTTCACTTCTTCTTCTTCTTACTCTTCTTTTAGTCTCCTACCTTTACTTCTTCTTCTTCTTGCTCTTCTTCTAGTCTCCTACCTTTACTTCTTCTTCTTCTTGCTCTTCTTCTAGTCTCCTACCTTTACTTCTTCTTCTTCTTGCTCTTCTTCTAGTCTCCTACCTTTACTTCTTCTTCTTCTTCTTCTTCTTGCTCTTCTTCTAGTCTCCTACCTTTACTTCTTCTTCTTCATCTTGCTCTTCTTTTAGTCTCCTACCTTTACTTCTTCTTCTTCTTCTTGCTCTTCTTTTAGTCTCCTACCTTTACTTCTTCTTCTTCTTGCTCTTCTTCTAGTCTCCTACCTTTACTTCTTCTTCTTCATCTTGCTCTTCTTTTAGTCTCCTACCTTTACTTCTTCTTCTTCTTGCTCTTCTTCTAGTCTCCTACCTTTACTTCTTCTTCTTCTTCTTCTTCTTGCTCTTCTTCTAGTCTCCTACCTTTACTTCTTCTTCTTCTTGCTCTTCTTTTAGTCTCCTACCTTTACTTCTTCTTCTTCTTGCTCTTCTTTTAGTCTCCTACCTTTACTTCTTCTTCTTCTTGCTCTTCTTCTAGTCTCCTACCTTTACTTCTTCTTCTTCTTGCTCTTCTTTTAGTCTCCTACCTTTACTTCTTCTTCTTCTTGCTCTTCTTCTAGTCTCCTACCTTTACTTCTTCTTCTTCTTGCTCTTCTTCTAGTCTCCTACCTTTACTTCTTCTTCTTCTTGCTCTTCTTCTAGTCTCCTAACTTTACTTCTTCTTCTTCTTACTCTTCTTTTAGTCTCCTACCTTTACTTCTTCTTCTTCTTGCTCTTCTTCTAGTCTCCTACCTTTACTTCTTCTTCTTCTTGCTCTTCTTCTAGTCTCCTACCTTTACTTCTTCTTCTTCTTGCTCTTTTTCTAGTCTCCTACCTTTACTTCTTCTTCTTCTTCTTCTTCTTGCTCTTCTTCTAGTCTCCTACCTTTACTTCTTCTTCTTCATCTTGCTCTTCTTTTAGTCTCCTACCTTTACTTCTTCTTCTTCTTCTTGCTCTTCTTTTAGTCTCCTACCTTTACTTCTTCTTCTTCTTGCTCTTCTTCTAGTCTCCTACCTTTACTTCTTCTTCTTCATCTTGCTCTTCTTTTAGTCTCCTACCTTTACTTCTTCTTCTTCTTCTTGCTCTTCTTTTAGTCTCCTACCTTTACTTCTTCTTCTTCTTGCTCTTCTTCTAGTCTCCTACCTTTACTTCTTCTTCTTCTTGCTCTTCTTTTAGTCTCCTACCTTTACTTCTTCTTCTTCTTGCTCTTCTTCTAGTCTCCTACCTTTACTTCTTCTTCTTCTTCTTCTTCTTGCTCTTCTTCTAGTCTCCTACCTTTACTTCTTCTTCATCTTGCTCTTCTTTTAGTCTCCTACCTTTACTTCTTCTTCTTCTTCTTGCTCTTCTTTTAGTCTCCTACCTTTACTTCTTCTTCTTCTTGCTCTTCTTCTAGTCTCCTACCTTTACTTCTTCTTCTTCTTGCTCTTCTTCTAGTCTCCTACCTTTACTTCTTCTTCTTCTTGCTCTTCTTTTAGTCTCATACCTTTACTTCTTCTTCTTCTTGCTCTTCTTTTAGTCTCCTACCTTTACTTCTTCTTCTTCTTGCTCTTCTTCTAGTCTCCTAACTTTACTTCTTCTTCTTCTTACTCTTCTTTTAGTCTCCTACCTTTACTTCTTCTTCTTCTTGCTCTTCTTCTAGTCTCCTACCTTTACTTCTTCTTCTTCTTGCTCTTCTTCTAGTCTCCTACCTTTACTTCTTCTTCTTCTTGCTCTTCTTTTAGTCTCCTACCTTTACTTCTTCTTCTTCTTGCTCTTCTTCTAGTCTCCTACCTTTACTTCTTCTTCTTCTTCTTCTTCTTGCTCTTCTTCTAGTCTCCTACCTTTACTTCTTCTTCTTCATCTTGCTCTTCTTTTAGTCTCCTACCTTTACTTCTTCTTCTTCTTCTTGCTCTTCTTTTAGTCTCCTACCTTTACTTCTTCTTCTTCTTGCTCTTCTTCTAGTCTCCTACCTTTACTTCTTCTTCTTCTTGCTCTTCTTTTAGTCTCATACCTTTACTTCTTCTTCTTCTTCTTGCTCTTCTTTTAGTCTCCTACCTTTACTTCTTCTTCTTCTTCTTCTTGCTCTTCTTCTAGTCTCCTACCTTTACTTCTTCTTCTTCTTCTTGCTCTTCTTCTAGTCTCCTACCTTTACTTCTTCTTCTTCTTGCTCTTCTTTTAGTCTCCTACCTTTACTTCTTCTTCTTCTTGCTCTTCTTTTAGTCTCCTACCTTTACTTCTTCTTCTTCTTGCTCTTCTTCTAGTCTCCTACCTTTACTTCTTCTTCTTCTTGCTCTTCTTCTAGTCTCCTACCTTTACTTCGTCTTCTTCTTGCTCTTCTTTTAGTCTCCTACCTTTACTTCTTCTTCTTCTTCTTCTTGCTCTTCTTCTAGTCTCCT
>NC_090739.1:129427531-129432531 GCF_036898095.1 Palaemon carinicauda
TGTTAACTGATAAATACCTGTCATATTCTCAGATGATTTTCGATATATGTCAACTATTATTATTATTATTATTATTATTGTTATTATTATTATTATTATTATTATTATTATTATTATTATTATTAATATTATTATTATTATTATTATTATTATTATTATTATTATTTTTAATATTATTATTATCATTATTATTATTATCATTATTATCATTATCATTATCATTATTATTATTATTATTACTTGCTAAACTACAACCCTAGTAAGAAAAGCATGATGCTATAAGCCCAAGGGCTCCAACAGGGAAAATAGCCCAGTGAGGAAAGGAAATAAGGAAAGAAAATAAAAAAGAAGTTTAAGAACAATAATAGCATTAGAGTAAATAATTCATATATAAACTATAAAAACCTCAAGTTAACATAAAGATAAAAACTTCAAAATAACAAGAAGATAGAAATCTCAAAATAGCAATAGGAAGAGAAACAAGATAGAATCATGTGCCCGAGTGCACCCTGTTTCTTTTCCTCACTGGGCTATTTTCCCTGTTGGGGCCATCGGGTTTATAGCATCCTGCTTTTCCAACTAGGGTTGTAGCTTAGCAAGTAGTAGTAATAATAATAATAATAATAATAATAATAATATCATGTCAAGCAAGTTCATGGTATTCAGACTCATTCTAAAAGAATGTACAGCTGGACACAGGAATTCCTGTTACACCTTGCTCTTGGGAAAATCACTCTGTCACACCTCTACTGCGCGGTGAGCTCCTGTGTGTAGCCCCGCCCAGGACCTCTTCCTTATCTCCCTACACTAGCTGTTTAGTTACTCACCGACCAGCACGGGTGTGACAGGGTACATTACCTCAGAGCTAGGTGTACCCAGAATTCCTGTGCCCGACTGTACATTATTATTTTTTTATTACACAGAATAAGTACATATTTTAAAGGTGTCCTTTGTGTCTGTTATGCCACAATAAAGTATATCATTCACAACATACATTCTAAATTAGCCTTAATCAACGTCTCAATATATGTAGAAAATACTATAGTCAATTTCTTTTAATGAGGCACATTTGCACCGACTCGCAGCGGTGCCCTTTTAGCTCTGAAAAGTTTCCTGATCGCTGATTGGTTAGAATTACATTGTCCAACCAATCAGCGATCATGAAACTTTTCCGAGCTAAAAGGGCAATGTTGCGAGTCGGTGCAAATCTGCCTCGCTAAAAATAATTGACTATAGTTTAAATTCTTTCAATTCCCTGAGGCTTTTAAAACGTGAAACTATCTGTCATAGAGTGAAATGAGAAAAATTATCAGTGGTTTAATTATTTGCTGAATTATTTTTTTTCTATGTCAAGTGCCACTGATAAAGGTTATGACCGACTATGACACCTTATGGTGAGGTTTAAAAAAAAAAAAAAAAAAAAAAGGCCTTATTTGAGTGCTCACGAGGTGACGAAATTGGTCGCTATATATCTTCATTTCCGTTGAAGGATAAATGTGACAGTTGTGATAAATGAACATTACTCTCTCTCTCTCTCTCTCTCTCTCTCTCTCTCTCTCTCTCTCTCTCTCTCTCTCTCTCTCTCTCTCTCTCTCCGTGCAATCGTCTGGACAGATAAAGCAATTAAAGGCTGCCAGAACGGGGAATCTTTTAAAGTTTTTCCTAATATAGACTCTCATTCATTCATAAATATATTCATAAGATATAAATTCTTAATAAATGCTATAAGAAAGATTTATCAATTTTGCTTGAAATAGCAAAATTACTTTCTCAAAAATTCACCCAAATACTCGACAACCCACCAACCCAAACCCTAAATACACTATTCCATAAATTACGTATAAAAAATGCGGTATTGATTCAGTAATGGATGTAAATATTCAGTGACATCGCTTGATATTATCCACTGGAAAAATAGTCTATATGAGTGCACATAAAAAAAAAAAAGATCCCTTTCTTCAAGTTGTGGCCTTCAGCTCTATAAATACCACTCTTATGTTGATATTCTCTAATATGTTTGATTTTCTTTTGTACAACTACGTTATAGAAGGAATTTCATATTATGGCAATGCTCGGTCACGAACAATGGTGATGCATTTGTGTGTATATATATATATATATATATATATATATATATATATATATATATATATATATATGTATATATGTATATGTATATATATGTATATATATATATATATATATATATATATATATATATATATATATATATATCTATATATATATATATATATATATATATATATATATATTTATATATATATATATATATATATATATATATATATATATATATATGTACGTATATGCATATATATATATATATATATATATATATATATATATATATATATATATATATGTGTGTGTGTATATATATATCTATATATATGTATATATATATATATATATATATATATATATATATATATATGTATGTATATATATATATATATATATATATATATATATATATATATATATATATATATTTATGTACCAGGATATGTATTTATGCGCATCACCTCTATTCAATTCCTTTTGAAGCTTTGTAACTTGAGAATCATTTCAACTTACCTTATATTTGATATTATTGTCTTCGACAATTCTGAATTGATTTCTTCATCGCCATCTCATTTTCCATCTTCTTCCTATTGTTATCGCTATTATTGATATGAATTATTATTATTATTATTATTGAAAATAATGGCTGCCTCAATTGCATTGATCTTATACTCTGTCCTTTTAATGGCAGAACTTAAAATCATTGTAACTCTGGCAACCATTATATTTAACAAAACTTACCTGAAAGAGGGTCTACTACACAAATATTATTATTATTATTATTATTATTATTATTATTATTATTATTATTATTATTATTATTATAATGATAATAGTAATAATATTATAATAATAATAATATTATTATTATTATAATAATGATAATAATAATAATGATAAGGATAATATTTGGGTATTATTATTATTATCATTATTATTATTATTATTATTATTATTATTATTATTATTATTATTATTATTGTTATTATCATCATTATTATTCTTTCATCAGGATGAGACCACACGCCAAGTTTGTGTTTTTACTGGCATTGGGCTTCCCACTGCTCGTAATAGGCCAGACTTCGGCCACTGAAGATGTGTGGACCGTCGATCTCAAACAAGGATCGATCGAAGTACCAAGGACCAACGCTGCGGACGGGACGCATTTCTACGCCTTCAAGGGCATCCCCTTTGCCGAACCTCCTGTCGGCGACTTGCGCTTCAAGGTTGGTGATCCTTCTTTTTTTAGTTTCCTGGTTAGTACAGTGGTAACGTGTTCGCCTAGCATTCGCATGACAACAGATCGATCCCCGCCCAGGACCGTGAGTTTAGCTGATTACTGGGGAGGCCACTGCTGTGGTTGGGCAACACAACTTTAACTTTAAGAGATGAGAGTGGTTAAAACCATCTAATTTGAGTTATAAATCAGATTTAAAGAGATGATTCTCATCGCTTAGAAAATTTATTTTTTATTCAATCTTTATCCCATGTTTAATGTGACCTTAGCTTGACATCTTACGGGTTAACAATGACGTTTGTTCTCTTGCAATTCTCTTGCTTGAGGGTACATTCGGGAACACTTCTATCTTATTTCTCTTCCTCTTTTGTTAAAGTTTTTGTAGTTTATATAGGAGATATTTATTTTAATGTTAATGTTCTTAAAATATTCTATTTTTCCTTTTTTCCTTTCCTCACTGGCCTATTCTCCCTGTTGGAGCCCCTGGGCTTATAGCATCCTGCTTTTCCAACTAGGGTTGTAGCTTAGTAAGTAATAATAATAGTAATAATAAATGGTTGTGGTAGCCTATTTAAAACGTCCCTACCCGGCAATTAATTGGAAGGGAGTTTGAGACTAACTCAAGCTCGATAATTTCCTATAGTGTCAGCAACCTCACCATCCTTGTGAGCTAAGGATGAGGTGTTTGACGTAGGATATAGGTTTACATGGTAACTCATCAGCAGCCATTGCCTAGTCTTCCCTGGTTCTAAGTTGATGGGGAGGTGCCTTGGGCGCTGATCATATATATATGGTACCTTCTATAGTCAATTCTTTTTAGTGAGGCAGAATTGCATCGCCTCGCAGCGCGGTGCCTTTTTCGCTCGGAAATGTTTCCTGATCGCTAATTAATTGGACAAGATAATTCTAACCAATCAGATAGCAGGAAACTTTTCCGAGCTAAAAGGGCACCGCTGCGAGTCCGTGCAAATCTGCCTCATTAAAAAAAATTGAGTATAGGACATTGTTCTTTCTCTAGGGCATTGTTGTTTCCCTTGCCTCTGCCATTTATAGGTCTAAGATTTAAAGGTCACTCATGAATGGCAGAACCAGGGAACAGTGACAGTGCCCTAGAGACACATATGATCAGCACCTAAGCCCCCTATCCACCCAAGCTAGGACCTTGGAGGAACAGACAATGACTGCTGATGGCTCAGCAGGTATACCTATAAGCTACCCCTAATAACCCCATCCTTAGCTCACAAGGATGGTGAGGTCGCAGACACTACAAGAAACTATCGATTTATTTTTTTTTTTTTTTCCGGACTAGTGTTTGCAGGAGAGCAGCACTACTTCACCATTTTCCTGGTCTTACCACGCTTTTGCTCTCCCTGGCTAGTCCTCTTTTCCTACCTCGATGATAGGTCCACTGTCACGATGCTAGCTAAGGAAGCGCAGAACCCACTTGATGACGACGAACAGCCGCGCTTCCTCCGGCGTTATATCTCCACTCAACAGGAGTTTGAAGTTCTTGTACTCCTGGAGGAACGTCGAAAGGGTGGTCAATCTTCATGGTCGATGCTCCTACGAAACGTCGCCTCCGCCCGACATGCCCATATAATTTGCGTATATGGACAGTCCTCCTTCCAGAATCTTCACAGTCATCAGGTCCAGGTCTCCAAGTCGTAGCTTCAGCTTC
>NC_090739.1:129440031-129445031 GCF_036898095.1 Palaemon carinicauda
GCGGTAGTATTTCAACGGATGGCTAGTGCCCTGGCCGACCTACTACCTAAAAGGATTAAAGATTAAAGGATAGAAAATTTGACAATATTTCATCGCCAGATTTTATTTTCGAAAGTTAAACATTTTATGCTATCTGAAAGTTCAAAAGATAAAAACTTAGATATAAGTACAGTATTTTCTCTTCTTAAGTTGAAAAAAAAAAATTCTGCTATTGAAAAGGTCAAATATTAGAAAATATGCCATGAATATTATCTGGTATTTTCTTCCTCGAAGTTAAACCCCTTCTATCAAAAGGGTTGTAGAATAATGAATATGAATGCAACTGGTCTAAGGAAAACTACAAATGAAATTTAAGCATTTCTCATCTCCAAACAGCGACAGCAATACCAGGAGTCTTACTGTAGTAAATAAACTATTCCAGTTGCACGTTGAGATACTACCGCTAGAGTTATGGGGTCCTTCGACTGGCCAGACAGTACTACATAGGACCATTCTCTCTGGTTACGGTTCTTTCCTTTTGCCTACACAGACACCGAATAGTCTGGCCTATTCTTTACAGATTCTCCTCTGTCCTCATACACCTGGCAACACTGAGATTCCCAAACAATTCTTCTTCACCCAAGGGGTTAACTACTACACTTTAATTGTTCAGTGGCTACTTTCCTCTTGGTAAGGGTAGAAGACTCTTTAGCTATGATAAGCAGCTCTTCTAGGAGAAGGACACTCTAAAATCAAACCATTGTTCTCTAGTCTTGGGTAGTGCCATAACCTCTGTACCATGGTCTTCCACTGTCTTGGGTTAGAGTTCTCTTGCTTGAGGGTACAATCGGGCACATTATTCTATCTAATTTCTCTTCCTTTCGTTTTGTTGAAGTTTCTATAGTTTATATAGGAATTATTTCTTTTAATGTTACTGTTCTTAAAGATTTGTTTCCTTTTTTCCTTTCCTCACTAGGCTATTTTCCCTGTAGGGCCCCTTGGGCTTATAGCATCCTGATTTTCCAACTAGGGTTGTTGCTTAACAAGTAATAATAATAATAATAATAATAATAATATGGTGTATAAGATATTTTGTCCCTTCTCTCCCTTTATGATATTTATCTAAAGTCAAGTCAAACAGTTTGTGAATATCTTCCTTTCTATCTATTTTTGTCAGTAATCCTCTGAATATCAAATCCTTCAGAAAAGAAAAAAAGTCGCTGTCCTATTCCAACCATAAAAACTAAGTCCAGTAGGCCTAAAATGATAGACCTCGTCCCTATCCATTGCATGTAAACACATCATTATTAAAATCGTTAAAAGTATTAAATTCTTGAAATATTTAAAATTTTTAGAATTGTCAAAATCTTTAAAATTGTTAATTTTTTTAAAATTGTTAAAATGAATAAAACTTAAAGTTGTTGAAATTATTAAAATTATTAAAGTTATTAATATCAATGAAATTATTATCGTCGTCGTTATTAAAATTATTAAAATTATTATCATAGTAACCATAAGAAATTCAACAGATTCACTTATAGATACCTTTTCACTAGCGCTCAGTAACTCCATGAGAACCATGAACATAAATCCATGCTTTTCCAGGTCTGTTCCACAGAGCCATCGCTCAGTCTGGCAATGCGTTGGTACCGCTGGCATGGAGCGACAACTCTCGACAAACTGCTGCCGCACTAAGTCGGATGCTGGACTGTTCTGAGAGCAGTCCTGATAACCTCAATTCCCAGGCCCTTCTAGACTGTTTGAAGAAGATTTCACCAGAGAAACTAGTTATGTCTACAAAGGCCTTTGCTGTAAGTTGAGAAGTTGGAAAGCCCTAAAGACACACTGAACAAGGTTTCACCAAAGACACTGATTATGACTACTAAAACCTTTGGTGTAAGTTCAGAAGTTTGAAAGCCCTAAAGACACACTGAACAAGGTTTCACAGAAGAAACAAATTATGACTACTAAAACCTTTCCTGTAAGTTCAGAAGTTTAAATCCCTAAAGACACACTGAACAAGGTTTCACAGAAGAAACTAGTTATGACTACAAAAACCTTTGGTGTAAGTTCAGAAGTTTGAAAGCCCTAAAGACACACTGAACAAGGTTTCACAGAAGAAACAAATTATGACTACTAAAACCTTTGCTGTAAGTTCAGAAGTTTAAATCCCTAAAGACACACTGAACAAGGTTTCACCAAAGAAACTAGTTATGACTACAAAAACCTTTGGTGTAAGTTCAGAAGTTTGAAAGCCCTAAAGACACACTGAACAAGTTTCACCAAAGAAACTAATTATGTCTACTAAAACCTTTCCTGTAAGTTCAGAAGTCTAAATCCCTAAAGACACACTGAACAAGGTTTCACAGAAGAAACAAACTATAACTACTAAAACCTTTGCTGTAAGTTCAGAAGTTTAAATCTCTAAAGACACACTGAACAAGGTTTCACATAAGAAACAAATTATGACTACTAAAACCTTTGCTGTAAGTTCAGAAGTTTGAAAGCCCTAAAGACACACTCAGCAAGATTTCACTAGAGAAATTAATTATGACTTAAAAAGCCTTTGCTGTAATTTAAGAAATTTTAAAACCCTAAAGACACACTGAACAAGGTTTCATCAAAGACGCTGATTATGACTACTAAAACCTTTGCTGTAATTTGAGAAGTTTTAAAGCCAAAAAGACACTGAATAAGGTTTCGCCAAAGACACTAATTATGACTACTAAAACCTTTGGTGTAAGTTCAGAAGTTTAAAGCCCTAAAAACACACTGAACAAGGTTTCACCGAAGAAACAAATTCTTACAACTAAAGCCTTTGCTGTAAGTTAAGAAGTTGGAAAGCCCTAAAGACACACTGAACAACGTTTCACTAAAGGGAATATTTCTTTGAAAGCTTCTCTATCAGTTATTGAGAGTTGTCAAACCCTAAAGAATACAGTTGTTTTATACCTTTTGAACCTTCTGCGTTTTTATTGAACTTAATATAAATTGTCTAGATAAACGAGAAATATTAAATTTTCCATTCTGGGAATTCCCTATGCATTTTGTGTATAGCTTTGTATTTTGATAATTGGTAATATTTCAAAATTGCATAGGCAGGGGCAAAAGAATATCAATATCTTCGGGATTCGTGCAAAACACAAGTTTTGGAATTTCATTGTTTGTCACCAAATAAATCAATCAAAATAAAACCATTGGACGAAGTATAAAATTGAAATGCATAAAAAAATTTCTAAATTGATATTATGAGGCTTCATGAAAAAAAAAAAAAAAAAAAAAAAAAAAAACACCTCTTGTCCAGTTCTTGAACTAAATGTCGATCATAATAGATTTTCATTCAGTAAAAAGGCCAGAATTAGTTTAGCAGTCCAATAAATCTGACTCCTTAGGTGACTTGTGTTGTTGAAGTCCAAGATTCATGATAGAAAAAAAAAATCTCAATATTTTTTGCTTTTAAAATTACTGTTTTTAATCTCGTAATTTTATTGCCTTTCATTTAGACTTAACAGAATATCTTCCTTTTGTTTATTATTATTATTATTATTATTATTATTATTATTATTATTATTATTATTATTATTATTATTATTAAAAAAAGGAGATTTACCACCCCCATGGAGTCTAGCTCGATTCCTACAGAGCTGGCACATTCTTCCTTTTGTTAACTTAATAACCGCTAGTTTTGTTTCAAAATACTAATCTTGAAATTTTTGACTTTATGATCAGTTTTAAACACTGATAGGTGTGGCCTGATTGGTAACGTCTCTGCCTGGTGTTTGCCAGTCGGGGGTTCGAGTCCCGCTCAGACTCGTTAGTGTCATTAGTGTCTGCAACCTTACCCTCTTTGTGAGCTAAGGTTGGGGGGTTTGGGGGAGCCTATAGGTCTATCTGCTGAGTCATCAGCAGCCACTGCCTAGCCCTCCCTGGTCCTAGCTTGGGTGGAGATGAGGTTTGGGCGCTGATCATATATGGTCAGTCTCTAGGGCATTGTCCTGCTTGCTAGGGCAATGTCACTGTCCCTTGCCTCTGCAAAAAAAAAAAAAAAAAAAAAAAAAAAAAACTTTTATGAGCAAGAGTCCGTAAAGCCCATGCTGGCATTAAGATGACCTGAACAAAACAACCGGAGAAAAAAAAGATATATATATATATATATATATATATATATATATATATATATATATATATATATATACATATATATATATATATATATATATATATATATATATATATATATATATATATATATATATATATATATATATATATATATATATATAATCTTGGTTGGACAAGATTATTCTAACCAATCAGATAGCAGGAAATTTTTCCGAGCTAAAAAGGGCACCACTGCAAGTCAGTGCAAATGCGCCTCATTAAAAAAATTGAGTATAGTTTAGAGGCCTTATTTTTTTCATGAAGCCTCAAAATATTAATTTACAAAAAAGATTTTGATGCTTTTCAATTTTAAGAGTACACAATTGCTATTTATTTATTCATCTATTTATTGATGAATTCATTCATTTTCTTTAAAAACATTCGTACATTTGCCAGACCTTCATGGGATCTTATCCTGAAGTAATGCACCCAACCATTGACGGGGAGTTCTTACCCGAACATCCGGCGCAGATGCTGAAGAAGGGGAACTATCACAAGGTGAACTTCATGGCTGGAATCACCAGGGACGAAGGGGCCTTGATGGTCAGACGTAAGTGAAGGATTTTACTTTCTTCCAGCAAGTTTTCGTAAACCATTAACTGAGGTGTTAAAGAGGAAAGAGATCAGAGATATTCACTTGTACTGGTGTACTTTTGAAATTGTCTGTTGATTATATATATATATATATATATATATATATATATATATATATATATATATGCATATATATATGTATATATACAGTATATATATATATATATTTTTTTGGCATTAGGGTATTTACTATATATATATATATATATATATATATATATATATATATATATATATATATATATATATATATATATATATATATA
>NC_090739.1:129450031-129475031 GCF_036898095.1 Palaemon carinicauda
ACGGGCACATCTTTTTACCAATTATATGAAAATATCTTATACTAATATATGCTTTTGTAATATAAGCCTGGTGAAAGAAAAAAAATCATTACGCATAAACAAATTCTTAAATAAAAAGGACTGTTTAGGATCACATGCTTTAGTAATATAATATATATATATATATATATATATATATATATATATATATATATATATATATATATATATATATATATATATATATGTATGTATTTATTGATATATGCATATATATATATATATATATATATATATATATATATACATATATATATATATACATATATTTATATATATATATACATATATACATATATACATATATACATATATATATATATATACACATATATATGCACATATATACATATATATATAAATACATATATATATATATATATATATATATATATATATATATATATATATATATATTTATATATATATATATATATATATATATATATATTTATATATATATATATATATATATATATATATATATATATATATATATATATATATATATATATATATATATATATTGGGGGTCTGATTCATCACTACATCTCACGCATTGTGCTTTACCGGCGGTGGACATTACTGAAGTGTTCTTTTCAGTGTTTGCAACAATTTTCAGCCTTCTAATTCATCCCTGCTTCCTTTTTCAACCGCACTGCCCAATCTCTTTTGACCTATATTCCATTTGTCATTATCCTTCAGGGTAATGGCGTACAATACACGCAACTTCTCTTGCATTTTGTTTATTTCGTCTCCTCACTGGGCTATTTTCCCTTGTTGGGGCCCTTGAGCTTATAGCATCCAGCTTTTCAGGCTAGGGTTGTAGCTAATCTAATGATAATAATAATAATAATGATAATAATAATAATAATAATATGGACAGAATGCAATCGTCATATATTTCAGGAACTAGAGTTCATGACAAACCTCCCTCTGCACCAAAACATGATACTGTTTCCGGAGCGCTTTGCCAGCGAAGAGAAGTAAAAAAAAAGAGAGAATAATTCAAGAGGAGAAGAGTAAAGGAAGAGGCGAAGAGAAGTAGAAAAAGAGAAGAGTAAATGAAGAGGCAAAGAGAAGTATACTATGGGCTAAGGAAGGTCCACCCATGGAGGTCGGCAGCTGAGGAAAACCTTAAATGGGTCATATTGTCAAATTACTACGATATAGTTAAGGGATCAGGTTTATGACTTGAATTGATCAAATTGTCAGACCACTATCTTAAAATGGTCAAAGCACTACCTTAGGTATGTTAAATTATCAAGCTACTACTTTAAATGATCAAAGTCTCAAGCTACTATCTTACAATGGTCAAAGTATTACCTTAAATCTTCTTAGATTATCAAGCTACTACCTTAAATTGGTCAAATTGCCAAACTACTTCCTTAAAATGGTCAAAATACTACCTTAAATTGGTCAAATTGTCAAACTACTACCTTAAAATGGTCAAATTATCTAACTATCTTAAAATGGTCAAAGTACTGCCTTAATTTTTTTAAATTATCAAAACACTACCTTAAAATGGTCAAATTGTCAAACTACTACCTCAAAATTGCCAAAGTACTACCTTAAATTGGTTAAAGCATCAAGCTACTACCTTAAAATGGTCAAATTGTCAAGCTACTACCTTAAAATGGTCAAAGTACTACCTTAAATTGGTCAATTGTCAAACTACTACCTTAAAAGGGTCAAAGTACTACCTTAAAGTCGTCAAATTGTTAAGCTACTACCTTAGATTGGTTAAATTATCAAGCTACTACCTTAAATTGGTCAAATTGTCAAACGACTACCTCAAAAATGGTCAAATTGTCAAGCCACTACCTTAAAATTGTCTAAGTACTACCATAAACTGGTCATATTGTCAAAATTCTCCCTTAAATTGATCAAATTATCAAACTAATACCTTAAAATGGTCAAATCATCAAACTACAAAACTGTCAAAGCACTCCCTTAAATTGGTCAAATTGTCAAAATACTGCCTTAGATGGGTCAAATTATCTAACTACTATCTTAAAATGGTCTAATCTCCAAACTACCACCTTAAAATGGCCAAATTACTACCTTGAATTGGTCAAATTATAAAACTACTATCTTAAAGTAGTCTAATTGTCCAGGTATCTGCATATATAGTCAAGTATTTAACCAAAAAGTTCAAAGATTTCTCACAAATTCCACAGATGTTTTTGCACAGTGACTTGAGAGTCTAATTTCATCAAAGCTAGATTTGATTACTTATCAACAGATATCAATCACTAATAAAACTTGTAAAAAGTCTCCACACAGCTTTAAGGCCGGGAGCACACTAGCGACCCTGTGGCGCCACAAAGCCACAGCATCGTGTGGCGGGGATGTGGTCTCCCAAAGCCAAACCACGCCTGTGGCGGGGATGAGCAACAGAGAGCCACAGTTGCTAGTTTGCGCGGCAAAACTTGAAACCTATGGGAGACCACATCCCCGCCACACGATGCTGTGGCTTTGTGGCGCCACAGAGTCACTAGTGTGCTCCCGGCCTTAATGTTTCTTAACGAAGCACGTGAAACTGATCATTGGCTTTCTCTCTTCTGTGACATCATTATTCCTTGATACATAGTTTCTAATATTAGAATTATTTTGTCTCAGGAATACAGTTCCGTTACAATTGGTAATTTTACAGAAAATCGAACTGTTCGATGCCTTTGATTTTTCAATAAGTAAGTTATTTATTGATGTTTCATTAAAATCCATTAGCTCATATGTTCTTTTATTTAAATACAGTTATCCTGAAATACTGTATAATATTTACTTTGCCTAGACTTCGTTTTAAAAAAGTATTTACAAAATTTGCAATAAGAAATTTATCTTCACCGGTAATCAATATTGAATCATATAAATACGATGTTGTTAGCACAACTTTTTTGGTTTTCCATAATGGATAGTTTTGATTTTACTGTTAGCAATATTTTGGTACGAAAACAAAATGACATGAAAAAAAGATATTTAGATTCATTTTGGATTCTCAGTGGCTGGATATAATATATTAGTGTACGCGACCCGTCTAAAAGGACGATATTTAGATAGTTATGCTCGCACACGTAACTCCTCTCACCAGGGCATGACTACACCCTCTCCCCCCTAGCAGAGGGACGGGGAGAACTGAACGTGACCGGAAGGAAATAAGTGTATATATATATATATATATATATATATATATATATATATATATATATATATATATATGTGTGTGTATATATATATATATATATATATATATATATATATAATTTAATATATACACATACACACACACACACACATATATATATATATATATATATATATATATATATATATATATATATGTATATATATATATATATATATATATGTATATATATATATATATATATATATATATATATATGTATATATATATATATATATATATATATATATATATATATATATATATATATATATAATTTAATATATACACATACACACACACACACACACATATATATATATATATATATATATATATATATATATATATATATATATATATATATATGTATATATATATATATATATATATATATATATATATGTATATATATATATATATATATATATATATATATATATATATATATATATATATATAAAACCAGACACTTGCCCTTTATTATATAGGGAAGACAGGGGTTAGGGGAAGTTCTGACTCTGGACTATTTACTATCTTACTATGAAATACGTTGACAGATAAACCGTTCAAGACTATACAAACAGGGTGATATTGAAAACAGCTATCAGAGAGGTACGTATAATAACGTATTCCAACCTGGAAAGAAAAAAAAAAAACAGCCGTATGCAATAATTCTGAATCAACTATATAAATAAAATCAAAAGAACATGAGATACTGGGACAGTCATTTGTAAAAATCTCATGCAGTCCAAAAATAGAAAACCAGAATATCGCTTCGAATCTCGTGATTGAAAATCAATGAAAAAAAACTCTGTTATTGAATATCTGATATTAATCAATAACCGA
Organism: Palaemon carinicauda; assembly: GCF_036898095.1. Lineage (NCBI taxonomy): Eukaryota > Metazoa > Arthropoda > Malacostraca > Decapoda > Palaemonidae > Palaemon > Palaemon carinicauda. The sequence goes on from NC_090739.1 coordinate 129,454,104, forward strand.
GAGCGTTTGTGTCTGGTGGAAAGGTAAACAATCCTATTTCAGCATGGAGTGGATGGCGGATGAAATAACAAATAAATAACAAGTTAATAAAAGGTGGGAGGGAGGCTGGTTAACACAATTCGATCCGCTCGGCCATTATAGATTTGAAACTTCAGAAGTTCAAACTGGGATCAAATGATTTTATGTTGAACAAACTTATCATTATTATTATTATTGTTATTATTACTATTATTATTATTATTATTATTTTTATTATTATTATCTTTATTATTTTTATTATTGTTATTATTATTATTCTTATTATTATTATTATTATTATTGTTGTTATTATTATTATTATTATTATTAAAAATTATTATTATTATTATATCAAAATTATTATTGTTATTATTATTATTATTATTATTATTACTTGCTAAGCTACAACCCTATAGTCAATTAGCGAGGCAGATTTGCACCGACTCGCAGGGGTGCCCTTTTAGCTCGGAAAAGTTTCCTGATAGCTGATTGGTCGGAAGTATTCGTACAAAAATACTTAAAAAAAAAATCAGCTATGAGGAAACATTTCCGAGCTAAAGGGGCACCCCTGCGAGTTGGTGCAAATCTGCCTTTATAAAAAAAAATTTAACTATCGTTGGAAAAGCAGGATGCTATAAACCAGGGACTCCAATTGGGAAAAGAGCCCAGTGAGGAAAGGAAACAAGGAAAAATAAAATAATTTAAGAGCAAGCAACAACACCAAAATGAATATTTCCTATATAAACTATAAAACTTTAAAAGAACAATAAGAAGAGAAATAAGATAGAATAGTGTGCCCGAGTGTACCCTCAAGCAAGTTCTGTTTTTACGTTTTGTTACTGTTCTTAGAATATTTTATATTTTTATTCATTCTCATATACTTGATTTATGTTCCCTGTTGGAGTCCTACGGCTTGTAGCATCCTGCTTTTCCAACAAGGGCTGTACCTTAGCTAATAATGATAATAATATTTTAATGATAATAGCCTCATGGCTAGTACAGTGGCAACGTGTTCGCCTAGCATTTGCATGGCAGCAGATCGATCCCCGCCCGGGACCTTGAGTTTAAGCTGTTTACTGGAGAGGTCACTGCTGTGGTGGGGCACCACAGTGGGAGCGTTGGGCTTGCCTGGCTGACGTTCTGGTGAGTATCTATTCTGATGAAATTGGAATTGAAACCAGAAACCTTTAATATGTAAGAGACTGGCTTTATTCAAATGAGAAATAGAGTGATTTCATTTGTTAAAAGCCACTTAAACCTTGATATTAGAAGTAAAAATGGTGACAATACAAACTTTTTACTAAAACAACCGTTTTGAAACAGCACAAATTTGATAAAACTGAGATGCAATATTTGATCAAATCCGTCCAATTCATTTAAAGTCACATTTAGTTCTGAAATGTGAAAAGTCAACTGCAAATCTTTTCCTAACGTCGCAAAATCATTTTTGCAAACATAAAGAACTTATAAAATCAATTCGTATCGTCATGTAAACTTTGCAGCAAACACAGCTAATGTGATCAACTGAGAAACAAGACTTAACTGACTTTTATCAATATTTTTGTTACCAAGCGTTTCCATGTTTGATAAACATGTTCCAGAAATCGGTGAAATATATAAAAGGAGAAAAGTTATGAAGTTCAAGTTTGTGAAAGAAAAATATTTCTCTCTCTCACATTTTTTTTCTTTTTTTTTTTGCGACTAAATTGCAGAGAAATTATTACCATGCGTTGTTTACTGTTGGTCTTTGAAACTGTAAATCTCTTCGTAAGATTTTTTTTTTCATCGGCTCTTCTCTTTTGTCTCCCATTAGCCGTTTAGATGATTCTCTTGTCTCCTATTGGCTGTTTAGGGGATTCTCTTTTCTTCTATTGGCTGTTTAGGGGATTCTCTTGTCTCCCATTAGCCGTTTATGGGATTCTCTTGTCTCCTATTGGCTGTTTAGGGGTTTCTCTTTTCTTCTATTGGCTGTTTAGGGGATTCTCTTGTCTCCCATTAGCCGTTTAGATGATTCTCTTGTCTCCTATTGGCTGTTTATAGGATTCTCTTGCCTTCTATTAGCTGTTTAGGGGATTCTCTTGTCTCCCTTTAGCCGTTTACATGATTCTCTTGTCTCCTATTGGCTGTTTAGGGGATTCTCTTGTGTCCTATTGGCTGATTAGATGATTCTCTTGTCTCCCATTAGCTGTTTAGAGGATTCTCTTATCTCCTATTGGCTGTTTAGGGGATTTTCTTGTCTCCTATTGGCTGTCTAGATGATTCTCCCAATTCTGTCCGTTTTCCTTCATCTTTACTATACTACTTCTCTTTTATTTTCATTGACCTTCAATTCCCCCTATCCGAAAAACATTTATCACAAATGCCTTCACTGTTTGGGCTCTCTCTCTCTCTCTCTCTCTCTCTCTCTCTCTCTCTCTCTCTCTCTCTCTCTCTCTCTCTCTCTCTCTTCAAATCACCTATACAAGAAAGAACAGCAAAATCAATATTCGATCGTAATACACAATAATGAAAGACCACTCAAAGATAACAAGAACATGAATTATGAATACGGGACCCATGGATCATCAAGTCTGTCATATACAAAAGCATCTAGAAGTCGTCCATTTGACATAAAACTTGATGTGTCTCCAAATTGCTCGAATATGTTTCCAGTGGGGTTGCAATAATCCTTAAGTTCCCGAAGAAGACAACAGATGGCAGGGCAAAGGCGAATGTTTTTAGCAGTCGTTCTTTATAAAAGTTTTTTACCATAGGTTCATCATTTTTTTCCATACATTGCTCAATTTGAGTTTAAGTCGAATATCAACAAATTACAAAATATTCTGAATATGATTCAACGCAGGAGCTTTTTTGTTACCTTTACAGGAAAAAAAAAAAAAAAAAACAATCAAGCTTTCAAATGATTCGTATTTGTTCTGGTTTTCATGCGCCCTGTTTGAATTTTAAACCACCAATGCATTACGCCCATGGTGCAGTCAGTGGACCTTACAAGGTGAACTGTAAGTATCACTTCAGGATTGTGTTGGCCTATTGGCAACGTCTCTACCTGGCGATCGAACACTGGGGTTGGGATTCCGCACAAACTCTATAGTTACTTGTAGTGTCTGCAACTTCACCATATTTATGAGCTAACGATGAACTGATTTGGGGAACCTATGGGTCTACCTGCTGACTTATCATCAGCCATCGTCTGGCCCTCCTTGGTCTTAGCTTAGGTGGAGGGGCGTCTTGGGCGCTAATAATATGTATATATGATCAGTCTCTAGGGCAATGTCACTGTCCTTTGCCTCTGCCATTCATGAGCGGCCTTTAAACTTTTGCATCCTCCTCCCGACCTCATCTGCACTCACTTTTTAGGCGTTTGCTATTCCTCCACTCCCTCTTGCTTTCTTCCATTTAATATTTTAATTTTTACTCAATAGTGCAACTGCCAGGTTTTCCCATAATTCCATGTGGTACTGAATGGCCTCGCGGACCTCAGCGCGGGGTCTTATGTCTCACTAAGCTATAAACCATGGTTTATTATACTTGCGAACTTTAGGTTAATCTGCGTTTCAAATTCTTACTCGAAGTATATCAGATTGATCATTGTAATCATTTAGTCGAGTATATCTTCTGTTATTTCTAGACACCTTTTTTTTTTTTTTTTTTTTTTTTTTTTTTTTTTTTTCAAACCATTTGATTACATTCATTCAAACATGCAAAAGTGCTAATGAAAATAAGTACTTCAGGATACACAACGGATTTTATTGTGGTGGACAATGTGGTAACGTCCCTAACTGGTGAACGCCAGGCTGGGGTTCGAGTCCCGCTCGGACTCGTTAGTATTTTTGCTCGCTGCTATCTCAACCATCCTTAACCTAAGGATGAGGGCGTTTGGGGGAGCCTATAGGTCTATCTGCCGAGTTATCAGCGGCCATTACCCTGCCCTCCTTGGTCCTAGCTTGGGTGGAAAAGGGGCTTGGGCTCTAATCATATGTAATATGACCAGTCTCTAGGGCATTGTCCAGCCTGATAGGGCAATGTCACTGTCCCTTGCCTCTGTCATTCATGAGCGGCCCTTAAGCCTTTAAAGAGCAAATCGTGGACGGTTTTTTTTTTTTTTTTTTTTTTTTTTAGGTGACCGTAACAGAGAGGACAATGAAACCATTTTCCTTAAAGTGAAAAATATATATAAATCCAAAATATTCTTGATATAGTGACAGTGCAAATGTGATTTACCATATATTCAATTTTACAAATAAGTAATACATAGCATAGGATAGGTTCAGAAGCTTCAATTGGTTCCTTTTCAGAAAATTCTCTTGTAAACTAACAACGTTTTTTTTTTTTTTTTTTTTTTTTTTTTTTTTTTTTTTTTTTTTTTTTGATAGTTCGTGGTTCATGTGTTGACTATTTGAATAAGTATATTGGTATCTTTAGATAGTATATTGAAAAACACTGGGTGTTTCTTTGACCCCAGTAGACTATTGTGCTGGTCCAAATCTTGACCTATTTTGGGTAAATGCCTTGAACACCTGTGACGAATTTATTGACCAATTAAAGTAAGTTTATTTGCTCGTGACATCATTGATTGATTGATTTATCAAATAATTGACTGTGACGAATTTATTGACCAATGTAAGTAAGTGTATTTAGTCGTGACAACATCATTTATTAATTGATTTATCAAATAATTGACTGACGAATTTATTGACCAATTAAAGTAAATTTAAACATCATTTATTAATTGATTTATCAAATAATTGACTGTGACAAATTTATTGACCAATGTAAGTAAGTGTATTTAGTCGTGACAACATCATTGATTAATTGATTCATCAAATAATTGACTGTGAAATTTATTGACCAATTAAAGTAAATTTATTTGGTCGTGACAACATCAGTGATTAATTGATTTATCAAATAACTGACTGTGACAAATTTGACAAATGTAAGTAAGTGTATTTAGTCGTGACAACATCATTGATTAATTGATTGATCAAATAACTGATTAATGTGCAGACATTGACGAACATGACCACTGGACGATGCCGTCCTAATACTCTTCGTTGACAAAGCGCTCTGGGAAGAGAATCTCATTCTGCTTCGTCGGGAGGTTTGTCATAAACTCCATTTCCTGGCGAAGAAATAAAAGATTTATAATTTTTCCATCAAACGCAGCTATATTTTTTTATTACATATGAGCAACTTTGTATGGACATGATAATGACTGATTATTATTATTATTATTATTATTATTATTATTATTATGATTATTATTATTATGATTATTATTATTATTATTATTATCATTATTATTATTATTATTAGCCAAGCTACAACCCTAGTTGGAAAAGCAAGATGCTATAAGCCCAAAGGCTCCAACAGGGAAAAAGAGCCCAGTGAGAAAAGGAAACAAGGAAATAAATAAATGAGAACAAATTAACAATAAATTAAATCATTTTACAAACAGTAACAACGTCAAAACAGATATGTCATATATAAATTATAAAAAGACTTATGTCAGCCTGTTCAACATAAAAACATTTGCTGCAACTTTGAACTTTTGAAGTTTTACTGATTTAACTACTGATTATCATTATCATTATTATTATTATTATTATTATTATTATTATTATTATTATTACTTGCTAAGCTACAACCCTAGTTAGAAAAGCAAGATACTATAAGCCCAAGGGCTTCAACAGGAAAAAATTGCACAGTGAGGAAAAGTAATAGATAAACGATGTGAAAATATTAACAATAAATCATTTTAAAAACAGTAACAATATCAAAACAGAAATGTCATATATTTGTAGGGCCAAAATGGCATCACCTGAAATCTTCGAACGTCTCCATAAATGGAATTCAGAATTTCATGATTTCTATGTGGTAATTTAAGGGTGGAATTTCATAACTGTTATTGATAATGCTCTCAACAACTCATTATTAGTCTTGCAACTTTGATTTGTTTTGGCAATTGAACTAAATTCGTGACTCAGAGCTGTACTATTTAAGTAACAGAAAAGATGTAAAATTGTGTATCAACAAATTTTCACGAAGAAAAACGCGTAATCACATTACCGTATTACATACAAATACTTACTGATTTTGAAATAAGTTTAGAAAATAAGAATTACGGGAAAAAAGTCAAACGTTAATAAGATAAAAAGAGACCCTGAAAAAAACCCCAGGATATTCCAAACCCGGTGTGCATAACCCGTGGACTATGGAGAGTACACTCCACCGTAGAAATTCAGAAAACTACTTTATAGGCGACAGATATGATTTCTTTTTTTTTTACTACTTACCGCCTCCCTGGTGAAGTTTCTCATGTATGGCGAGGGTTGCAAGATGAGGTACTGCATGTCTGATCCGGATACGGGAGACCACTTGAAGCCGAGGGACAGATCAGGTGTTGGATTTCTGCGAAAAGAGAAGTTGAATGTATGGTGGAACTCTGGTCAAGAACTTTTTGCGTCTGCTATTAAATTTCTTCTCGAGAAGAGGCCTCGAGTCTTTTATTTTATCTCATTCTTTAGTACCTCAAGGGACCATATATTAAAATCTAGAGATAAACAAGACTGGAATACAAAGAATATGGTTATCAAAGTTTAAAGAAACGTTGTTTTAGTTCCAGTGTAACCTTTCCGTGGTTGAAATGATGCAAGTCAGACTTATCATCTAAAACAAGCAAACGTCCAGATTCACCCAGTTCGAGAAAACACAAGCTAAGTTTCAGACTCGCCCAGTTCGAGCAACACCAGCAAAGTTTCAGACTCACCCGGTCCGAGCGAAGTTTGTCCACAGCGAGATCATGATATCTCTCATGAAGAGATCGATGGGATTCGTTGAGGCATTTATATTCATCATATCGAAAAGATACAGCAAGTCATCGGCGTGGCCCACCCCTGCAACATAAGTAGCATCCTTGTTATCCCTGTTAACGATCTCACCACGCTTATAAAATCTGTACTTTTGCAGTGACTCATATGAGTTTGTGGATGTCCGGGTGTTTGAAGGAGATTTCCATTTCATCCCTTTCTAGACGACAGGTGTCTGTGAGCGCGAAACCGGTCAAATATCCAACTACCTATAGTTGAATATTTAACCGGTTTCCCCGCTCCCAGACACCTGTCGTCCAGAAAGGGGTGAAATGGAAATCTCTTTTAAACACCCGGACATCCACCAACTTACATGAGTGACTGTACATTTGAATGTTTGCTATGGTATATGCATGCTTCTGTAGGTACAGTTGGACACCGGAATTCTTGGCACACCATACTATGAGGAAGTACATCCTGTCACACCCTAACTGCGCGCTAAGTAACAAATCAGCTAGTGTAATAATAGATGGCAGAGATGGTGGGTTGGGTTAAACACAAGAACTCGCCGATTAGTAATGGTGTGACATGGTGCACTTCCTCAGAGAAAGGTGTGCCAGGATTTCATGCGTCCAACTGTACATATAGATTATACATAGGCAAGATTGAGACCCAATCTATAAAAAGGATTATGAAGATCAAAGAAAAATAATGTTATCTGGAGAATCATTTTAGTAAATGGTTCCTATGTGCAATTGGGAGTCGTGACTTGTAGTTTAACGTCGTTTGACTGGAACTGGAACTTGGTCTGATTTTTATAGTTTATATATGATAGACCTATTTATATGTTGTTACTGTTCTTAAAGTACTTTATTTTAATTGTTCATTACTTCTCTTGTAGTTTATTTATTGCCTTGTTTCCTTTCCTCAATGGGGTATTTTTTCCTTGTTGGAGCCCTTAGGCTTATAGTATCCTGCTTTTCCAACGAGGGTTGTAGCTTAGCTAGTAATAAAAGGAATGATTAAGGTCACTTTAACAGGATAGTAATCAATAGCAGTAATCAACACTTCAAAGACGATTAATGACCAGAAATATTATTGCTTGTTATCAGCTGAAATAGATAACATCCCTGAACTGATTTCTTATGGACCCTTAATTCTTATCTCGTTGCATCTACTATAAGAATAAGTAAACCTGATTTATTGATCATCCATTTCCAAGCACATATGGAGATACCTCAATGTAGTGAAAGGGTTTGCGTATCACCGTGATCAACAAAGCCGTACTAGTCAGGGCCACCCATACTAGGATGGTTTGTTGTGATCGAACGGATGAAAATTTCCCACCATCAGCAGTCCGCAATGGCCAGCGTGCTGATTAAAACTGGCCTAACCCCAGACATGAATAAAGACATGTCTGAGGCCTTTGTCCTGCAGTGGATTAGAAACAGGTGCATTTATGGTTGTAGTTGTTGCATACACAAGTACTCGGACTATTATTATTATTATTATTATTATTATTATTATTACCTGCTAAGCTACAACCCTAGTTGGAAAAACAAGACGCTACAAGCCCAGGGGTCCCAACAGGGAGAATAGCCCAGTGAGGAAAGGAAACAAGGAATAATAAAATATCTTGAGAACAATAACAACATTAAATTAAATATTTCCCATATAGATTATAAAAACTCCATCAAAAGGAAGAGAAATTAGATAGAATGGTGTACCCGAGTGTATCCTCAAGCAATAGAACTCTAATCCAAGACAGTGGAAGACCATGGTACAAAGGCTATGGCACTGCCCAAAACTAGAGAGCAATGGTTTGATTTTGGAGTGTCCTTCTCCTAGAAGAACTGCTTACCATAGCTAAGGAATCTCTTCTACCCTGACCAAGAGGAAAGTGGCCACTAAACAATTACAGCGTAGTAACAGGGTTGCAAGGTTTTTTAAATGAGAAGAGGCCAACTTCTAATCAATTGCAGCCTTAAAAGGCCAACCCTTTAGTAAAAAAAGGCTAAATATATAGTATTTAAGGCCCACCTTTTTTCATGATATTACTAAAGGCCAACCAATTTCAAAAAGGCTAAATTTGAGGTTTTCTGACCTGACAAAAAGGCCAACCAGGCAACCCTTTTAGGGAGATAACATTTATCTGCATTTATCAGCATCTACTTACAATCCTCTCCGGTCGAATCGTTCATTGACCCGATTACGGACACATCTCCAAAATGGTGAAGTTCGTACAGGAAAATCTTCTGGCCGAAGGCTACATCTTTGGCGTGCATCTTGGCTGACACGTCCATCGGGACAGAGAACCAGAAGTCGGTGATCATCTGAAAGAAGTGATGTTATGAAGGCTTTCGGAGTTGGAGGGAGGTCTTTTTGACAGCGTAGGGAAATCCTTGGGAGATCGAGTTAAATGATACAGAGGCTAAAGCGCCTTTTTGTATATTAATGTATTTGTCTTTTTAATGCATGTGTCATTTACCTATATATATATATATATATATATATATATATATATATATATATATATATATATATATATATATATATATATATATATATATATACTGAGATTATCCACTTTAAATCTAATTCCATTCAACTTAGTTTTTACGAAGGTGCAACCGATGTCTCCATATACAGTAGTTCGAAGTGATTATTGTTTACATTCATGCAATTCAGATATCTCTCGAATTTACCTGGTAACCTCCATACCATAATGCACGTTTTATTTTGGATAGATATCATCCCTTTCAACATAACTAGTGATTGATATAGTATTACTTTTATGCATCTTTCAATATCTGGAAAGTATAGATTCTTGAAAAGGAACACTGACCTTCACGGCTTCATTGGCGTTTTCTTCAGTGACGTTGAACCCTCCCAGGTAGTGAGCGAACATCCTCTTGGCCATATATTCCGCAGATGTCTCGCGTCCGTCCTCCAACATCAGCAATACGTGGCCGTGAGCGGAAAAGTTGCTGGCCAGTTCCTCTCTCTCCGATTCTTGCTGCAGGAATGCTGAGGAAACGTGAAGTATGGATAGGTTTAATGTTTTATCAAGGCCATTCATGGATGTCTCGCCCATTCATGGATGTCAGAGGCGAGGGACAATGACATTGCCTCACCAAGCAGGACAATGCCACAGAGACTGATCATATATACTTATGAGCAGCGTTCAAACCCCCCTCTTCATGCAAGCTAGGTCAAGGGAAGGCCAGGTAATGGCTGCTGATGATTCAGTAGGTGGACCCATAGGCTATCCCAAACCCTCCATCTTAGCTCACAAGGATGGTAAGGTTGCAGCCACTAGAGGAACTAACGAGTTTTAGCGGGACTCGAACCCCAACCTGGCGTTTACCAGTCAGTGATGTTACCAAATAAGTCACCACAAAAGTTTTGAATGAGAATGTAAAAGGAAATTAACTGTTCAATTAAAAATTGAAGTATAATTTACTATAAAGAGAAATTATTATTATTATTATTATTATTATTATTATTATTATTATTATTATTATTATTATTATTATTATTATTATTACTATTATTATCATTATTATTATTGTTGTTGTTGATGTTAGCTAAGCTATAACCCTAGTTGGAAAAGAAAGACCTATAAGCCCAAGGCTCCAATAGGGAAAAATAGCCCAGTGAAAAAAGAAAGTAAGGAAATAGATGAATGGTTTGAGAAATATTGAACAATTAAAATGAAGTATTTTAAAAACAGTAACATCAAAACAGATATGTCATATACAAACTATACAGAGACTTAAGACTTTGCTGCAACTTTGAACTTTTAGGCAAGACAAGTAAACGAACAGTAACATCAAAACAGATATGTCATATACAAACTATAAAAAGACTTAAGACTTTGCTGCAACTTTGAACTTTTAGGCAAGACAAGTAACGGAAAGTGATTTTCACTTACGACTCACTACAAATGAACCTTCATCTCTGGTGATTCCCGTCATGAAGTTCACCTTGTTGTAGTTCCCCTTCTTCAACAATTCGGCAGGATGTGAGGGCAAGAATTCTCCATCGACACGGGGCATCATCACTCGAGGAGACATGTAGAATGTCTGAACAAAATGGAAAAGTAAGTCGGTGGATACAAAAAATCTATATTGTTCATTAGAATTTGTATAAAGCAGACATCACGCATTGTCTGTAGATGCCTCTTTGATAAGAATTCATACAATTCGGTGTGTTCCAAAATCGTCTCATTTATATGAGAAACTATTATTTTTTTTTTTTTTATTACCCATTTAAGATGTTGATTTTGGCCTCTGATATTTTGCATATTAAAAGTATGAATCACGAGTGGAAAAAGAGAGAGCCTAAAGGAACAAACTATTAGTAATTTATATAAACGCGGTTCCTCAAATTCTTAAAAGTTTCTTATATACGACTAGGGGATTGGCTTAAATCACGCTACATAATAAAGATATTGATTAAAAAAAAAAGCTTCAGGTTAGTTATAAAGGTTATAATGCAACTTCGGTCGCCGTAAGCAATCGCACACGACATCAATTGCAATCCACTTACGGCAAAATCGCCCGCGACCTTAACGAGAGACTCCGAAGAGACGTTCTTGAGGCAGTCGTAGAGCACCTTGGATTTCAAGTCGGTTGAGTTGATGTTCGAGCAATTCAACATTTGGCCCACTTTTGCTGCGTTCTGCCGATGGTCGTCCCGTATAATGCCGGGGAATATTGCAGTGCCAGACTGGGCTATGGCATTGTGGAACAATCCTGTGAATGGGGAACACTCTTAGAGAATTTTGTGAAGGGGGAACACTCCCAGATAATTCTGTAAATGGGGAACACACTCAGAGAATGCTGTGAGTGGGAGAACACTCAGAGAATTATGTGAAAGGGGGAACACTCGAGAATTCTGTTAATGGGGGAACAATCTCAGATAATTCTGTGAATGGGGAACACTCTCAGAGAATTCTGTGAATGGGGGAACACTCTCAGAGAATGCTATGAATGGGGAACACTCTCAGAGAATTCTGTGAATGGGGGAACACTCTCAGAGAATTCTGTGAATGGGGGAACACACTCAGAGAATGCTGTGAGTGGGAGAACACTCAGAGAATTATGTGAAAGGGGGAACACTCCAGAATTCTGTTAATGGGGGAACAATCACAGAGAATTCTGTTAATGGGGGAACAATCTCAGATAATTCTGTGAATGGGGAACACTCTCAGAGAATTCTTTGAATGGGGAAACACTCAGAGAATTCTATGAATGGGGAACACTCTCAGATAATTCTGTGAATGGGGGAACACTCTCAGAGAATTCCGTGAATGGGGGAACACTCTCAGAGAATTAACGACGATGAGATTGTATCTTTTCACTAACCAAACTGGGATCATGAATAACTAACAAAAAGCAGAAATTCTAAAAATCGAATCTGGATTATCAAATTCATGATTTATAAACTATTTATGAAAGAAACTGCTTAGGAATGACATATTTGGCAACGATGCTGTATTTGCTCAAATCATAACAATGACTGAGTTCTTATTTAATAGATAGAAGATGGTGGTAAAGTACATATCAGTATTGCTGAGATTATGTGTCTGTCTGACATTTAAGTACTGGATAAATAGACTTACATCGCAAGCATATACGCAGATTCACATAGATAGATAGATAGACATGTATCAACTCCTTTGTAAATTTATACATTATTTTTATATCTCCCTCTCATAAGTAAATATATATATATATATATATATATATATATATATATATATATATATATATATATATATATATATATATATATATATATACATACATACATACATACATACATACACACACACACACACACATATATATATATATATATATATATATATATATATATATATATATATATGTATATATATATATATATATATATATATATATATATATATATATATATATATATATATATTATCTCACAGCGATAGGTGAAAAATCAAAGAGAAATGTAACGTATAACTTTCTTTTACCTTTAGCCATGGGTGAAAGCATGAGTAAGTGGACTGAGATTCCTCCGGCGCTTTCCCCGAAGATGGTAACTCTCTTCGGGTCTCCTCCGAAAGCTTGAATGTTGTCCCGCACCCACTGGAGAGCCATCACCTGGTCCTTCAAAGCGTAATTGCCAGGCATGACGGAGTCCTCAGTTGACAGGAATCCTGCAAGGTAAGTGTACCTCTTTGTTACAAGTTTAAAGGTTAAATGGTCGCTCATGAATGACAGAGGCAAGGGACAGTGATATTGCTCTAAAGCAGGACAATGTCTAAAGGGGCCTATACACGTTCAAAAAAAAGCCTAAAAAATTGCATCAAAATTTTTATGCAAAATTTGAGTGTGTAGGACATTTTGACATCAAAACGTCCTACACACACTCAAATTTTGCATCAAGATTTTGATATCAAAATTTTGATGCAAAATTTTGACACTTTTTTTTAACGTGTATTTTAAGCTTTAGACTGACCGTATATACAGTATACATATGATTAACGCCTAAGGGTAGCTCTTTGACACAAGTTTAATGGTTAAATGGCCGCTCATGAATGGCAGAGGCAAGAGACAATGAAAGTGTAAAAACACCTCATGAATTACGGAGGCAAGGGGCAGTGACATTGCCCTATCAAGCAGGACATTGCCCTAGAGACTGACCATATATACATATGATTAGCTCCCAAGCCTCCTCTCCACCCAAGCTAGGACCAAGGAGGACCAGGCAATGGCTGCTGATGACTCAGCAGGTAGACCTTTATGTTCCCCTAAACCCCCAATCTCTAGCTCACGAGGATGGTGAGGTCGCAATGACCAAAAAAACTAACGATTTTGAGCGGGACTTGAACCCCAGTCTGGTAATCACCAGTCAAGGATGTTACTTCACTGGCCACTATTAAGGGATTAGAACGAATGATTGAGAGTTCAAATTGAGATTTCTCTTGGGGTGAATGTAGTTTGTTGGGACAGGTGTAAACTTTCTTATTTTATTATTTGTCAAATCGATTTTAATAATGGGGAAGATGTTGTTTATTTTGGTCTGAAGTACGATAAATGAAGCTATTTTTTCTATTTACGACATATGTAAATATCATGATTCAACGTTATCTTCCCAAGAGTGAAACCGGTTGGGAAGAAACCACAAAACTAAATTAGATTTTATATGCGTGGAATTTTGTTATCCTTAAAATTGTTCAGTTGAATAATCCCCTTTCAATATCTGGAGTTTGGAATGGGACGCAAAGGCTTTCCGTTTAATTTGTGATTTAAATTAAAATAAAAAAAATTCTTCTTAAGCCTAACCTAACCTAGTGTGATCTAATCTAATATAGCCTAATCTAACCTATAGGCTACTATCGGGTTTTTTTATATATATATTTTTTTTTAGAGATTGTGATATAAACAAATCACTTCAAACAAAGTAAGGATAACCTTCAGAGGTATTCACGATAGTCAATTCGTTTTAGTGAGACGCATTTGCACCGACTCGCCGGGGTGCCATTTAACTCGGAAAAGTTTCCTGATCGCTGATTGGTTGGACAAGATAATTCTAACCAATCAGATAGCAGGAAATGTGTCCGAGCTAATAGGGCATCTCTGCGAGTCAATGGAAATGCGCCTCATTAAAAAAAATTGAGTATAGCTACTTTTCGACCAAGAGCCTGCACTGTCATTTTGCCCTCTTAACGTAAGGTAGAAACGGAAGTACTCACCTAAGGCGCCGAGCCTGTACTGGATATTGACAACAACAACATCCTCCTTCATGAAGTAGTAGGAATTGTAGCCCTCAGCGCTCCCGAAGGCGAAGCCACCTCCATGGATCCACACCATTACGGGGAGCTCTGATGCATTTTTCTGAAGGAGAAAAAAAACAAATAAAAAAAAATTATAAAGGAAAAAAAAAATGTTGTTAGCTGAGAAATATCGTACCACGGACACGTTGGATAGGTATCTATTAATTGCCGAATTATTATTATTATTATTATCACTGTTATTATTATTATTATTATTATTATTATCATTATTATTATTACTACTTCCTAAGCTACAACCCTAGTTGGAAATGGAGAAAAAATAACCCGGTGAGTAAAGGAAATAAACTGTGCGAGAGGTATTATTATTATTATTATTATTATTATTATTATTATTATTATTATTATTATTATTATTATTATTATTATTATTAAAATATAATTATTTAAAGGTCTTCGCAGCATCCCTTCATCCTCTCGCTGCAGTCTCTTTTTCAGTTGAACGGCCTCCCCGGTCTCAGCACTGAGTCATATGGACCAGATTTCTCCATACTTCCATCCATCCATACTAAAGAAGTTGCCTGGTGAACGTGAAAGCTTTTTCAGATTGTTCATTAAAGTAAAGCATTTCATCACGGAATATGCTATTTTTTTCCCTGTTTGACCCCTTGGGCTTATAGCTTACTGCTTTTCCAACTAGGGTTGTAACTTGGTTGATGATAATAATAATAATAATAATAATAATAATAATAATAATAATAATAATAATAATAATAATAATAATAATAATAATAAATGGCGGTCCTGCGTATCCATGTTCTCAATTATTTTCCATTAGTTGAAAGTAATTGTTTGCCAACTAGGGTTGTATCTTGGTTGATAATGATAATAATAATAATAATAATAATAATAATAATAATAATGGTTGATAATAATAGTAATAATAAATGGCGGTCCTGCGTATCCATGTTCTAAATTATTTTCCATTAGTTGAAAGTAATTGTTTGTACTCGATTTAAATGACAGGAGCAAGAGACAGTGACATTGCCCTATTAACCAGGACAATACCCCCTCCCCATCCAAGCAAAGTCAAGGGAGGGCCAGGTAATGGCTGCTGATGAATCAGCAGATAAATCTATAGGCTCTCCCAAACAAGGATAGTGAGATTTAACACACCAAGGAAACTATCAAGTTTGATTGCCGCTTCAGAGGTTTTACAGTTATGCATTAAGTATGTCCCATTCTACAACTGCAAACGTAAGTCAGGTCATTGCCTATTTCACACAATTTCATATGAAATTAAACACATAGAAAATATATGAATGTATGGTATGAATAGAAATGCCTTTTAATGTGTATGCGTGCACATCTATGTTTATAAGTGTCAATAGTATCTGAAATAATGAGATATAGTTCTGATGAAATTCCATAGTCACAAAAGAGGAAATTACAACAAATTCAAGGCCAATAAGTGGAAGATTGAATTTTTAGGAGACTTTGGAAAACGAGTTAAGTGATTTTTATAAGACTCTTTTAAATAAGACTGCAACTATAACCATGTAAAAACATCTCGAAATAGATATTTATATGTACTATATAATTATACTATATCATCATCATCAGCCGTTACTGTTCCACTGCAGGTCAAAGGTCTCAGATATGTCCTTCCACTTGCGTCTGTTAATGTTTTTTCTATGCCAGTCTACACCAGAAAAGTTACTTAGTTCGTCAATCCATCATCTTCCCATCCTTCCACTGCTTCTTTTGCCATCTCTAGGTACGCATTCTATTATTCTAAATGTCCATCTGCTGTCTGTCATGCTCATTGTATGCCCGGCCCATGTCCATTTTCTTTTCTTACGTGTTGTTAGAATATCCTCTACTTTATTTTGCTCTTGTATCCATGTCGCTCTTTTTCTCTCTCTTATTGTTAATCCCATCATTATTCTTTCCATATCTCTTTGGGTTCTAACTAGCTTATGATCTAAGGCTTTAGTAGGGCTCCACGTTTCCGATGTATAAATTAATACTGGTAAGACCATCTGATTAAATATTTTCCTTTTTTAGAGAAGGTGGCATTTTACATTTCATAATCTCATTTGTTTACCAAAAGCTCACCATCCCATGCTTATCCTTCTCTTAATTTCGATCTCGTGTATTTGGGAAACATTTACTGTCTGTCCTATCTACGTTTATTCATTAACCATATCTAGAGGTTTGTCCATAACCCTCATTTGTTGTCTCCTCTCTGTATTTTCATTGAACATATATAGTGTATGTATATATATATGTATGTACGTATATAT
Source organism: Palaemon carinicauda (assembly GCF_036898095.1). Classification (NCBI taxonomy): domain Eukaryota; kingdom Metazoa; phylum Arthropoda; class Malacostraca; order Decapoda; family Palaemonidae; genus Palaemon; species Palaemon carinicauda. Next base: position 129,471,011 of record NC_090739.1, read on the forward strand.
GAATTATATATTTTTTCACACACGCGCGCGCACACACACACACATATGTATATATGTATATATATATATATATATATATAGAGAGAGAGAGAGAGAGAGAGAGAGAGAGAGAGAGAGAGAGAGAGAGAGAGAGAGAGAGAGAGAGAGAGAGAGCGTGTGTGTGTGTGTGTATTGTATAATTTAATTTAATCAAAAGTAAAACTAGACTATTAAGATATCAGGTAATTAGAAGAGGATATTCTAATACAAGTCATTCATTTATGAATAAGTTTTGTTTGTATGAATAAAAATTCTTTCCCTAATGGCTGAGATAGTATGTTCGAATACAGTGCGAAGTAACTCACTACCAACTATACATTATTATTGTTCGCCAAGTAATGATCAAACTCAGTGTGCAACATCTATCAGTCAATTGGCCAGTAGACCCACATACCGTGACATTTATTACTGTCAAAGTGAGGCAATGATGAGGCTAAATTGCACAAGTAATAAATCAGGAATTCATGTTTAGGATTGAAAATATTACAGACGCACAGGAAGGAAGTCAGGTATTAGGTAACGTGACCTGATTTCCATGATACGGTTTTATCATTTAGTAAAAAAAAAAAAAAACTGTAAAGTATTATCCGGAAATTTTCGTACATGGAAATAACTTACTTATATTTAAATCTACTTTTTTCACCTAGTATACAAAAACGTTCGTAATTATAACAAGCATATTTCTATAAAAAAAAAAGAGAGAGAAATTAAACAATAGAAAGGAGAGCGTTTTAAGATATGATTACTTAGACGTTTCTCAAGGTCAAAGACAAAAACAAAGTACAACTGCGGGTATTTCAGTATATATACAGATTGTGTTGTTTTGAAAGAGAGGGAAATAGCTTCATTATTTCAGAATAAAATTAAAAATATAAGAAGAATGTAATTTAGAAAAGTCAGTTGTTATGTACTGTAGTATTTATTAACTTGTTTATATTCATTCATGTATGTATCTGCTTATCCATTCATTTATCTGTCGATTCATACATTTATTTGTGCCAACAAATCTAGTCATGTCTGAACTGCATGAGACTAATCATTAAGAATCAAAATCATGATACAATCTGTACCTTTGTTTCTGAATTCATTCTAAAATGCTTTGCCTTTAAATAGATACGCAAGTCCTGATATATTATATTCACAAGAATTCATTCTGAAATGCTTTGCGTTTAAAGATATGCAAGTCCTGATATATTATATTCACAAGAATTCATTCTGAAATGCTTTGCACTTAAAGATACGCAAGTCCTGATATATTATATTCACAAGAATTCATTCTGAAATGCTTTGCGTTTAAATAGATACGCAAGTCCTGATATATTATATTCACAAGAATTCATTCTGAAATGCTTTGCGTTTAAAGATACGCAAGTCCTGATATATTATATTCACAAGAATTCATTCTGAAATGCTTTGCACTTAAAGATACGCAAGTCCTGATATATTATATTCACAAGAATTCATTCTGAAATGCTTTGCGTTTAAATAGATACGCAAGTCCTGATATATTATATTCACAAAGAAAGAACGCCCCACCCTTCGACACCTTTAAAATCCGAGCATTTAAAATCTCCCACTAACTTCAATGTACAGGTGGACACAGGAATGCCTGATGAATCGCACCCTGTAACACCGTTACTACCCTGCGAGTAACCAACCAGTGTAGTGGAAAGATGGCAGAAGTAGTAGGAACTCGCATCGTAGTAAGGGTATGACAGGAATTCCTGTGTCCAGCTGTACCATAATAGAAACGAACATAGCAAACCTGCCAAAGTTTTTACAGTATGAGAAATAATCATATGTTGTTTTTTAAACCAAAATACGATGCATTTTTTTATAAGGTTCTTATTTACAAAGGTTCACTGGAAGGGGTAAAAAATAGAGCTGTAATTTTAAGTGATGGGTAAGTTAAAACAATAACGCATTTACTGTTTTTATTTTTACTGTTATTATTATTATTATTATTATTATTATCATTATTATTATTATTATTATTATTATTATTATTGTTCTTTATACTATCTAAACTACAATCCTAGTTGGAAAAGCAGGATGCTATTATGACCAAGGGCTCCAACAGGGAAAAAAGCCTATTGAGGAAAGGAAATAAGGAAAATGATGAACTGTATATGAGGAGTAATGAATAAAAAATATGAAATATCTTAAAATAAGTAACAAAATTTAAAATAGGCGAAAGGATTGCTGGCCTTTGAGGATTATCAAAGGATGATTTACTTGAATTTTTCATGTCCATAGGTAAAAAGAATTAGATATTAAGTGTTATTTGTGATTAAGTCGTGTGAAACCAAAATTTTTTTTTTTTTTTTTTTTTTTTTTGTACTATGTCCCTATATATTCATCTTTGTTCCTAACAAAAAAAAGGATTCGAAAAGTTTCCCCAGAAATTCGAAAAATTCCTCCAAGGTAACAAATTTATTTTTTTTTTTTTTTTTTTTTTTTTTGCCAAGCTGATCTAGAACAAATCATTCTACATTCCTTTTTGTTCCTCCTTCGACATTGGAAACACATGGGTTGTGGTGGCCTATGTGGTAGCGTCCCTGACTGGTGAACTCCAGACTGTGGTTCGAGTCCCGCTCAAACTCGTTAGTTCCTTTGGTCGCTGCAGCCTCACCATCCTTGTGAGCTAAGGATGGGGCGTTTGGGTGAGCCTCTAGGTATATCTGGTGAGTCATCAGTAGCCATTGTCTGGCCCTCCTTGGTCCTATCTTGGATGGAGAGGGGTCTTGGGCGCTGATCATATGTATCTAGGCCTATATGGTCAGTTGCAAGGGCATTGTCCTGCTTGGTAGGGCAATGTCACTGTCCTTCGCCTCTGCCACTCAAGAGCGGATTTCAAACTATTTTTAAGAGTAAACACAGTACACCACACAACGGAATACTGCGCCATAAAGCTTTGTTAATAGGCAATCCTTCATACGGGTGGAGCTCGTTTTATGACGTAAATGCAAGGGTAAATCATTTGGTTCGCTCTGTCACGGCCATCGGTGATGATACGACAGGAAGTCTGACTATAGTAACCGTGGGAATGTTTGGAAAAGCTTTCTGTTTCTATTTGTTTTTAATTGGTCGTTTCTTTCGCTTGATGTTGATGCTTTTGCACTTAGCAGGTATTTAAAGGGTTACTTGCAGTATTCATAATTTTATCACATGAAAGGATTCGCATTATAAAGAGTCATGAAAAATTATATGAAATAATGATAACCATAATAATATTATCTAAAACAGTCATGATCATTCCCAGGAATAAATCTTCTCGGACAATGATCTTAGATTCTTTTTAAACTTCTAGAAAAAAATCATAAATCATACTTCTTACCATGGCAGCAAATTTGTTACTTAAAAGCTCATCTCTCACAAAGATGCCTAATTCGTAATCAAGATCAATGTTTCTCAATATTCAGTGTAAACATGAAATACACCTGTGCAGAGCAACAATTTCTTGATCGTTTTTACAAATCTATAATGATGATGACTGACGTGTCTTGAAAATAAAAGCACTAGTCGATAAGCGAATTAATTTCTGCTATGTATTCTAATAATATAATACCTTCTGAAATTATAGAGAATAAAATAACACAAATAAAACAAATTTCACCTGGCAGAATTCTACTTATCCTCAGTTCATCCTGGATCGAGTCAGTCCGATTTCCACTGGCCTCTTGATAGATTCATGTTTTCAATTTGACTGAAGATGGCAGAATCCAGAACCTCCATCGTCAATCAAACTAAGAACATGACTATAAATGTGAGTATAAAATGGCAGTAGTATGTGTCGATGAGGTGATAAAAATAAATTATTAAATCTGTAAAAAAAAAAAAAAGACACGGAAATCACAGTAGTCAATTATAGGAAAAAAAAAAAAGTCAAAAGAAAATATGATTAAGAACCTGTACTTACCTTTGGTACGTAGACGTCAAGATAGAGGCAATCTTCTTCCCCTATTGTTTTTATCTCTCCTGC
>NC_090739.1:129490031-129562531 GCF_036898095.1 Palaemon carinicauda
AAATGTCTCTCTCTCTCTCTCTCTCTCTCTCTCTCTCTCTCTCTCTCTCTCCAATGTTGAATATAATTACAGTCGTTTGGTTATTAACATTAAAACTTGGAATTATCCCTTTTAGGAAATATAAACAAAACTTTTAGGAATGTAAACAAAACTTTCTTAAAGGGATATTACTTGAGAAAATTTCCTTGCATATGACTCTGGGATTGAAGACCCTGATCGCTATTTTATATTTGCAACGTCTGAAAATGTTTTTGAATTATTACAAGATGTAGTTCCTGATGAGTTAGATGATCTAGTACTATATTTTGAAGATACTTGGATAGGTAGACCTTGCAGGAGAGGGAGGAGAAGAAATGCAATGTTCCCTCCAAGTGTTTGGAGTGTATATGAACGTGTTCTTAGTGAACTTCCACGTACCAATAATTCATTAGAAGGGTGGCATCGGGCAATACAGATGTCCGTAGGTCATATGCATCCTACAATTTACAAATGTGTTAATATTTTAAAACTAGAACAAAATCATACAGCAAATAAAGTGATCCGGATAGATTCGGGGCAAGACATTGGAAAAAACACTAAATATGTAAGAGTCAGTAAAGCAATATCTAGAATGGTTAGTGAATATTCTTCAACAGAACCAATAGAATATCTCCGGTCAATATCTTATAATATTAGCTTACAGAAATAGTTTTTTTTATTATTTAGATAAATTGTTTTTACTTTAAAAAAAATCAATGTCATAACAATTTCATTTTCTTACTTTAAAGAAATGGTTATTTTACTTAGATAATTGTATTTATCTCAAATTTTTTTACTATATTTCATGTTAATTACTTGTAATAAATAAATGAGTGTCCCATATTGAATAATTGTGTTTAATATCCCTAATTGTTTTTATTTATATTTTATGGTAATTCATAACAAAGTAAGATTGTTCAAAATTGTTCAAATTTTTAAAAAAATTGTTCAAAATTGTTTAACAAGCTTTGAAATGTTAACGATAATATATCAAACGATTGTAATAGCCAAACACGAATACTGAGAGAGAAAGAGAGAAAGAGTTTGATGAAATGTTTACTTTTCCTAAATGGAATGATTTTCACGATGGTTACTACACGACTGTAATAACCATGCAACAAATATGGAGAGAAAGGGTTGAATTTATGGCGCTCAAATGTCGGCGCTCATATGTTATTGCGCTCAACTGTCTTGCGCTAAATTGTCGGCGCTTATTTGACGGCGCTCATTAGTCTTGCGCTCAAATGTCGGCCAACCCCTTTCAGTAACGTCTCTTACAATTCCAAGGTAATTCGAAAATGTTTTTTTCAATCTGTGCATGACTAGACTTATATGAATTATAACTGAGAAGTTATAATGCCTCTTGTCACAGAGGATTTAGAAAAAGAAACTTACGAACCGAATCCCGTCATTCCCGTGTTCTTATTGAAGGAAAGTTTAGGCCAAAGTAACGGTATCGTTATTTGTTTACCATTTACCTTCAGTCAGTGTTGCCAGATATGGGGACTTATCCCTAGATTTGGGGATTTTGGGTGTCTGGTGGGGATATTCTGTACAAATTTCTATGAAGAGGAAACAAGGATGAGTAAACCTTTATATTGTTGCAATTAGTTTGCTTGAACTTACATGAGGTATAGTAAGTAATTTCTATATTAGTAAAGCCTACAGGATTAGAAGAAAATATATTTGTGGAAACGAGGATTTTTTTATTGTTTTAGGGATTTTTTATCACGAGTTTTTGGGGGATTTTTAGACTCGCCCATCTGAGTCTGACAACACTGCCTTCAGTGCAGTTTTTAGTTTATGGTGCTGTCTTCAATAGGAGGCTAGATCCACAAACGCCAAAAGTGTCTATGGTATCGGACTTCAAAGCGTAATCCTGCATGTAAGGCTATTATCTTGATTAAATTATGTTGTGATTTCATTTAGAAACTAGGCTCTTGCGGTGAGAGAAACTCATACCAAAATCACCCAAATACGGGACCAGGGGTTTTGCGTGGCCAAATCCAACCGAATTTTATTAAACCTATGGTCAAAAATACGTAAATTACTAGACGGTTCGTGTGTATAATCGGTATTAATTACAAAAAGTATTAAAAACGAAGATTTAACAATCGCAGGAACACATCCTAACCTACTGTAGGACGTCCTATCTTGCCATCTGAACCACCTAACCTAACCTGACCTCTTACACCGTGAATTATAGTGGGAAATACATGGGTACTTCGTACCCTAAGCTACCCTAGGACATTCAGTCCTGCCATGCCTGGACACCCTTTGATCTACCCAAGTACTCATTAGGTAGCATAATTTCTTGATAATGGTTCTGTGTCTACGTAAAATTATGTATTGATGACCGACTCCCCACCATTCAGGTTACTACCTGGTTTTCACAAAATGCAGTTGAATTTGTGGATTTATGACTCGATATGCGATATCAGTTAAGCTAATCGAAGATTTTATCATTTTCAAAGCATATGGCCGAGGAGTTTTGCTTGCAATAAGAGAGATAGGTACTTTCCTGTTATTGCCCCACCAATAATTTCTGCTATAACCCCAATACTATTTTTTGGGTTAGGTTAGGTTAGGTAGCCCAACCAAACCTATTCTTACCTAACCTGAAAAATAGTATTGGTGTTATATCGGAAATTAGTGGTAAGGTAATAACAGGAAAGTACCGAGAGATATGTCAGGTGTAAATATTCAAGTAGGCTAGAAATTTTAAACATGTCTTATGAAGTCATTTAACACTTTACATATCATTTTTTAATTATAACTTGAATTTTTGTGTCAGTTCTTAGATATTTTTTCTTCACCTGGAACTGTTTATATGGTCTTTCATTGCCATGAATATTAATATACACTGTGGAATTGTAGTCAGAATGTCTAGCAAGGCCCCGTAATGAAGTTTTTTTAATTAGACTTGAAATTTTTTTACCATCAGTAAATATGCACCCTATTTTACAGTATCCTTCACCTTCTTCAAGGAGAAAATATAAAAATTACCATCATTTAGTCATTGCAAATTGGGAATTTTCTGCTACATAAGATTAATTTCCAGTGTTAAGCAAGCAGACGATATCATATCTGACTCAAGGGTCATTATTAAGTATAGGTTAGGCTGCTCTACAACAATAATTTTCAATATAGAAAAAAAAAAACCATTAATTTTAGTGTGTTTACTAATAAAAACTGTTGACTGTGTAAATGGAAACACTTGACTGGTTAATGTATTGGATCATAATCTCATGATAGCTAAGCGTTTATAAACAGAGAAGGCTAATGCTCTGATATTGTCATAATCGTGTAGAATAAGGCTAAATAAGTTCAAGGTCATATCCAACACCTGTGCTATAGAACAGTTCCTCTTTCAGTTACGATTTTGTTATTCTCATTATTATAAAAAGAATGCCCGTAATAAAAGGTCTAATCCAGGTAGTGTATTGTTAAATTACAAATTACTGATAGATCGTTTAAAATTTCCTATGCCGTTTCAGCAGGAAAATTCTGTTTTAAATTTTTAATACAGTAGGGGTATAGATCCAAATCGCAGTGTTTTAAAAACACGTTTCACATAATTTTTTGTTAGACTAAATAAGTATTTTTTATTATCTAAAGGAAATAATCTAATTAAATTTTGTTTCTTAGATTCAAAGCTCAGTCTTTTGGGGAGGCCTCTCCCAAAAGAGACCCTGTTTTGTTTAGGTTTAGGTCAAATTAAGAACAATTCTGGGATTTGATTATAAGATGTTTTTTTTAAATGTTCTATCCATAGAAACATCTATCCTAAAACCATCTTTTGAAGTTTAGATGCAGGCATTTTATTGTTTAAACTAAAGGTCAATATTAGAATTATATTAAACCTAAAAATTTCGACTTTTTGACATCAATGAAAAAGTTTGATAGAAGCTTTATGCAATTCTAATTTAGCAATAAAAAACTCAAAACTATGACGGAGTAATGAAGTTTTTACGCATTCATAAGCTAATGGAGACTGGTGCAATATATTCGCTTCTACAGGAAAAATATCAGACTTGGAAGCTGCTTCATCTTTTAAAAGACTTAGTCTCCACCAACGAAGGTGGAAGGAGGTTAGGTTTTACCCCCTCTTTGTGTGCGTATTTGTGAACAGCTTCCTTGCCACAATTTTAATCGTAGAGTAATGAAACTTGTTATGTAAAAAGCTAGAAATTATTCAAATGGTGGAAGGTTAAGGTCAAAGGTCATGGTCAAGCAAAATGTCCACTTCACGTAATTAGCCATAAGTATGGACATCGTTGTCACAGAGACCTCAAACTTGGTTTATATTCAAGTGCAGGAAAATTCACGCCAATTAATACATGTGGAGGTCGAATGTAAAGGATGAGTCAAAGTCAAGGTCAAGCAAAATATATATCTATTTCCGGTCATCAACCATATGGTCACAATTTTAATCGTAAAGTAATGAAACTTGCAGGGATTTTAAACTTGTGTAAAGAGCTGGAAATGATTAAATTTTGGAAGGTCAAAGGTCACGGACGAGCAAAACGTCCATATCACGTAATCAGCCATAAATATTGAAATCGTAGTTGCTGACTTCAAACTAGGTTCATATTCAAGTTTATGAAAATCCTCGCCAAATAATACTTGTTAAGGTCAAAGGTTAAGGTCGAGCAAAATGTGAATAAATAAGCTGCAGTGGTGGAGGTTTGCACTTTACTGAGTGCCCTATAGTTTTGTATGTCTCTCTTGCTTGGAAGAGACGAAAAGTTCGTACCAGGCCTCCTGAACCCATTCACACTTTATCAGATTTAAGTGGGTTGCACTTCGTTTAGCCCAACCCAAATCGGAACTGCTACGTAATAGAATAATCATAATAATCCCAAATTATATGGTTTGATTTTTGGTTGACCTTCCTGTACATATTTATAGTTTTAAACACGCACATATATTTCCTCCATGGAGTTCTGTTTCTCATTGGTTACATCATCCTCAGCTGTGATTGGTGGATATCCGAGTTGACTAACAGGTTGCATAACACAATGGCTTTAGAAATGAATATTCCTGGGCACTGGTAAACATCTTTGTTATAGATAGTAACTAATTTGAATTTGAAAATTTCATAAAAAGTTCTAAACTTTAATGAATAGTCTTAGAATAGATGATATATCAGGGCTTGCCTAGACCCTTATTAGTTCGCTCTTATCAAGCTTCTGCCTATTATTTTCCTCTTTCTCGAGTCCCTCACTCTCACCATGTTCCTCCTTAGTTTCCTCACTCCTTGTCTTTCTCTGCTCTAATCTCTCCTTCTTCCAGCCTCTAGTACCTCCACTGATTCATATCACATCAGAAAAATAGTCGTCTGTGGTTTGACTTTGATGTTTGCACCTGTAGTAACCACATCAATCTCCAATCAAAGTAGAAAATTTAGCCAATTAGATAGATGGTAGCAGTTGCCCCTAAGGCCTAAGGTATTGTAGGGGTTTATAGTATGTTATTTTTTTTCAGAACCTTCCCAAATTAATTCAAAATCGCAGGAGACATTTCAAACAATCTTAGTACCTCCGCCAACCTCGTTGCGGCGAAGGTAATGATTTGATAGGCGTTATCTGTCTGTGTGTTTGTGATTCTCATAACTCAAAAACTGTTCGACCAAATCTCAGGAAATTTGGTGGAATAATGAGCTATGATCCAAGGACCTTTTGATTAGGTTTTAGGAGTGGTTGGGTTAAAAGTCAAGGTCAATGTCACGAAAATGTAAGAAACGAATCTCAAAACTCAAAATCTATTTGACCAAATCTCATGAAATTTGGTGGGATGATTGGCCATGATCCATGGACAATTTTATTAGATTTTAGGAGTGATTTAGTTAAAAGGTCATGGTCATGAAAAGGTAGAAAAATGTTTTTTTGCTATATCGTGGTCAATATTTATAAGATTTGCAAGAAACTAATGCCAAATTGTGCATAATTCAATTGCCTATCTTGTGATACACAACATGATATAATGATGTCATAACCTTTGTTGGTAAATTTATTTGTTTGTATGTCTATCGGGTATGTTTTTGATTCGCAAACTCAAGAACTATTTAACCGAATCTCATAAAATTTGCTGGGCTGATTGGCCCTGATCTACTTTACTTACTTTACTTTGATGGCTGCTTTTCCGGTCCCATACAGCAGGGGAACCCCACTCTCTACAGGACCTCCACTGTCGTTTTATCTTATTCATTCAGAGTATTTAACGTTTCATGTCTCATATTCTTCATTTATTGTTAAATCGTCACTGTTAAAAGATTCATGAAATAAGAAAGTCTTCAGTTTCCTCTTGAAAGCCTTAATGTCTTCAATCATTCGAATGTTTCGTGGGAGCTTATTATATAGTCTCGGGGCCGCATATTTAAAGGCTCTAGAGCCTACAGTAGACATATATCTAGGTTCCAATAGTTTGAAGCCATCTGTAACTATTCTCGTGTCGACACGATTTGTTGGTTGCGCAATATGTAGCAATTCTCTTAAGTATTTTGGACGACCGGTTCTGATAACTTGGTGGGTTATTGTACATATTTTAAATTCAATTCTCACTTTAATCGACAGCCAGTGTAAATCGATTAGTATAGGGGCTATCCTTTCTCTAGGTGGGACACCTTTTATCAGTCTTGCTCCTCTGTTTATTATGTTTTGTAATTTCTTAAGTTGCACTTTTGGTAAATTGTAGTAGATAGAGTTGCAGTAGTCAATCTTGGTAATAACACAGTTTATCACAAGTTTCTTTACGGAATTTTCGTCCAGGTACTTTTTTATAAACACAATATTTCTTGGATGGTAACCAGCAGTTTTTATTACATTATTTATTTGGGCATTTAGAGACAGGTTACAGACAAGAAATGCCCCTAGATCTCGAACTTTACTAGATATCGGCACCGAGTCATTATTTATGTTCATTTGAATATCACTTAAGGACAATTTGATTAAATTTTGGAGGAGATTGTGCTAATAGTCAAGATAACGAAAAAGTAAAAACGTCTTTTTGCTATGTCGTGGTCAATTTGTATCCGATTTGCATGAAACTAGTACCGAAATTTACATAATTCAATTGCATATCTTGAAATATACAACATGATAAAGGTGAAGGTATGCGCTCTACCGAGTGCCCATTCTAGTTGTATGTTTGTTTGTGATTTGCATAACTCAAATACTATTTACCCATTCTCATGAAATTGTGTTTGGTGGCATGATTGGCCATGATTCAAGGATAATTTGATTAGATTTTTTAAGTAACTGGGTTAAAGGTCAAGGTAACGAAAAGGTCAAAAACCTCTTTTTGCTATATCGTGGTCATTTTTATCCGAGTTGCACGAAGCTAGTGCCAAAATGTGCATAATTCAATTGCCTATCTTGAAATATACAATATGATATAGGCGAAGATGTGCGCTCTACCGAGTGTCCATGGTTTAGCCTATCTCTATTTTTTTTTCTTTAAGAACGATTTGTACTTCTTTAAGGTTTTGAGGTAAATGAGAAATTTATTTCTTTCTTAAATAGGGGCAATTTATCATCTTTTTTAATATTTTCTTATGTTTTAAGTCTTTTTTATAATCAATTTAAACGACGAAAAATAATAATCTTAATTTGAAATAGGAATAAGAACTCCTTTGCTGTATACTGATAACAATATTTATCCTAGGTAAGCACAGTCGTGGTTGTAAACATCAGTGTTGACAACGATAACTTTAATCACAGTCAAAATGCATCAACGATTCTTCGGAAATTTTGGATCATTTCAATTAATATATCCAAGGTTCTTTAAATGTACCTTGAATATATGATGAAACTTGACTATATTCATTAGCTACTTTATGATTAATTCACTATAATTTCAAGTTTCTATTTGTTTCATTTTTAATTTAAAAGTTCCCATTTACTTGAAAGATTTATAGATATGTTACCTCTGCCCAATTATATTCTTTAATAAAAAAAAAAAACTATTATAACACTGAGGCAGCCACAGTAGGAAACATTGTCTAAGGTGGTGTAATTTCTTTGGGTTTATGGTTTAAAAAGCCATTCTGATAGCTCACGTTATTCAAACGCTCCATCTAAAAAGGGGCTACTTTCTTTCTTTCCTTGCCCAACTTTTTGAGCAATTTTATCTGAATGCGATATTGTTTTTTATTTTCATTTCTGCTTATTAATTTATATCTAATGCAAAATACTTTTTGGTAACGTGTGTAATTAATTTACTTAGCAATATAGAATTTTTTTCAATATATATATATATATATATATATATATATATATATATATATATATATATGAATATATATATATAAATATATATATATATATATATATATGTGTGTGTGTGTGTGTGTGTGTGTGTGATATTTTATTTCTGGTCCTAAATTCTAATAAAGGGGACGAATATAATAGAAAATTGGCTGTAAAATATATAGTGTCATTATTATGTATTTAATGCTAATGATTATTCAAATTATATTTTCCCCTCAATGTAGTTTTTATTTTATTTATAATCTTATTTATATTCTCCTTTCAGCACCGACTTGCAACTGGGTGACAACTCTGCAGTTACTCAAATAAGTAAAAGCAAAGAAGCTGGACAGCAAAGTGGAAGAAAGAAAGTGGGAACGGAGGCAAACTAAATGTTCAAGATTGGGTGTAGTGGTTCACAGTGAACCACGTGAGTTGCACTGATGTCACTATCAACCTACAGGATACAGCAATGGTATTTTGAAACTTGTTAAAACGTGGAAGCTCTAGGTTTGTGCAATGCTTTAAAATCCTCTATATAACATGTTACGTGTTAAATGTGTTGAAAAATTCAGACGGAAGAATCCAACCCCCTTTTATTACATTTATTCTAATGTGAATTGCTGCTTTAGTAGTATATGGATCCCTGTTTGAAAAACCATACGTACTGTGAGACTCATGGGGGAACTTCAGTCTATGACTTACGGCAAATATCGGGCCCGTGTTGCAATTCTGTTTTGATTGTGTAATGTAATAGCAGTGCATGATCCAACTTGCAATAAGGGCTTTAAAGAGGTATTTTTTCTGTTTATGGTCACTTTTTACCTAAATTATTTACAATCACTAAATATATCATACTGTCCATACACAACTAAGGATAATAAATGCAGGTAGAGTATAGGAAATTTACTGCCAAGAGGGTATAACAGTAGTTTATGGATTTCTGTTTGACGAACTTGTCCAATAGAAGTATGATCACCAAGTGTCCCATCATTGCTAAGATATTATAATGAATTTGCATAGGTTATTTAAACCCAGTGGTCAGAGAGATGGGGCAAGGGGTTAGGTTCCAACAAGATCACATCCCACTCTGGCAATGTTGTTATTTTTCATGTATGGAAATTCAACCAATGTGAGCTTTTACTGAAATAAGATAAATAGGCAAAAAATATATGAATTTCTTGAAATTATTGCTATGTGGTAAAGATATTATAAATGTTTTTAACATTGAGAATTCATAAGCATTGAAACAAGTAAAATTCATCCCCTTGGGTAGTATATAAGATAGATGAAAATTAGTTTCTTATCGAGTTTATTTCATAGTGTGTATAATTTCTTTGAAACAAAACTTAATTACAACAGTTGGAATCCTTCATCTGCCATCAGGATTTCTTCAAAGGGATATTGATCTTAATATTTGTACACTGTGAGCATATACCAATTCCATAGCGATGTGATGTTCTTACTAGAAAACATATGTTGAAATTAAAACAATCGAATGTATTATATAACAGTCTTAATTTCAATACGAGCATTGCCAAGGTTGATATTTAGCTCATTGTAATATAGCCTATTGCTGTAATATACAGTAACTTAACCTAAAGATATAGGTGGAAGTTATTCATGAATATTTTATGTATCGAGTTTTCCAGGACTAACAAGGTGTAAAACGAAGCCCTATAAACGTAACTGTGTATGTAAATATATAAAGTATATATAGTATATACCAGAATATGCCAGGCCAATGAAATTCAAGCCTAACCTCATCTGTGGGTTAGGTTAGGTTACATATGCTTGGACTTAAGATTTATTTCCTTTTTTTTATGGTTACAATTCTTCTCAGGCCAGAGGTAGATTTGGTAGTAAAAGTGGCTGGCATGTTAGAAGCTTCAACCCATGTAATTCTGTTGGTGTTGTTTTTGTTGTTGTTGTTATTATTGTTATCATTATTATTATTGTTATTATTATTATTATTATTGTTATTATTTTCATTTTTATTATTAAAAAATAAAAACTATGAGTTGATGCCACAAGCCACGCTTACAAGATCCAAAATTTGATCTCATAAGGAGCAGTAGCATTGTTGAAGTCCTTTGAAACTTTTGTATGTAAAAGAAAATATTGCCTCCTTTTTTATGAAAATAAGCGAGAGGAAGTGTCTAGAACTGATGATTATTAAAAGACAGGCAATCATCAAGTTAATTTGATAATGTATTAATTGAATATCAAAAGAAATAAGCCTCTTCGATTATGAAAAATTCCTGGATTTTTTTCCAGCAATCTATAAGTTTCTGAGAAGGTTGGCAGGTAAGTGAGGGAACGAACATTTCCTTTACAAACTACTGTTGTACACGATGTCTGTATAATGCTACAGATGTACTTGTGGTCATGGTCACAAAGTGTTCTGAAGGTTTTCCTTTCTGTAAAATTCATGATGTGCTAAGTGAACTGGCATTGATTCGTATTGAGTATGACATTCTTAAAGAGGTTAATGTCGATAGATTGATCACAGATTTTTCAAGGGTACACCCTCGTAAAGGGCCTGGTATATAGATAGCTTACAAGTAGGTTAATATTCCTTCTTTTATAGTTTTCTTTCAGTATTTGGTATATGTTTTCCTGAGTTAATTCGATCAGTTATCGAAGGGAATTTTTAATATACTTTAGCAATAAGTGTGTGTGTTTGTCAATGTAATTTTCTATGCAATACAGGAAGACAGACAAGAACAAAATACAAAGGTCCATTGAAAGAGCACGTAATCGTATTACGGGCTGCCAACGCAAGAGCCCGTGTCTTACGTGAGGTAGAACAATCTAAAAGAAATGGGGAATAATAGTAATAAAACCATAAACAAAACTAATACATTATTTTACTTTTTGGGGAATGAAATTATATAGGCTAACTGAATCACCAATTTTAAATGACTCCTCTATTACAAAATCTGAAATAGCTTGATGCATTTAAAAGTAGATAGATAATGTGTAGTTCAAGAGTAAGTTGGTCAAAACAATAATATACCTCTCTTGAAATAAATGGCCCCATAAGTTGTCTGTAGGATTCACAAAATTTAAAAATTGCAAAATGTAACCTACAAAATAAGTAGATCTATTGTGTTGCTTCGCTGCTTATTCAAATTTCTATTGGATATTTTGTTATACATTCTAATAAACAAAAGTAATGAATCATATTGACGAAGTATTGCTGTAGACTGTTCAGACTGTTTCATATAGATATCAAATATTAGTATCAAGCAATCAACACAAATGCGAGGGTAATCTTTAGATTATAATGATCGTCTTACTCCATATGTGATCACATGGTTCGTATCATAGGTGGTTCCAGTATTAAAGAATATAACATGTAGGTGAATCTCAGAATTAGTATCTTTCAAGAGCATAAGCTTGATTTTAACCCCCTGGGAAAAAAATGAGTCTTTGGAGAGCAGCTCAAGAACTGCATGTCGGGGAATTCGTACCCTTTGATTGGTTACAACAAATGGCATAAGCCCCTGATCTAGGATTACATTAAATTCACCTTTTCAGTTACAAATAAAATAAAAAGTGAAAATTATTAGAAGTTTATCACAGAATATATATGTCTAGGAAGGATAAATAACCCGACTATATTGTGCAAAGTTCCAAGGATTATTGAGATTTTTTTGGCTGTAAGGAAGTCTCTCCTGAACCAAGCTAAATGGGTAGCTGGAAGCTTTAAATGAGGATAGGCTTATGCACTTTTTAGTTTGCGACGTCATTTTTTCTTCGAATTACTACGAATATTTAACAATGTTTTGATTTGGAATATGGGTAAGTCAAAGGATCATATACAGTAAGTGGAAAACGAGAGTAAAGTTTTGTAGGTAGTGCTCTGTGTCAAATTTTCGTCAAGTAATCGAGACATCGTTGGTACACCATCAGTGCTTGTAACAAATTATGAAATAAAATCACAATAGACCTCCCTTTTTTAGTCCAACATAATAACAACATCTATTTACATGTACAGTATATTGTTTGTTATTACTATTAATCTAAATAACACGCTTCTTGTCGATTATAAAATTCATCCTACTCATTGTGACGTCACAAAAATATTTTCCTATTTAAACAATTATGTGACTAGGACATATAATAAAAATTCATAAGTGAATCTCTATAATTACTTTTCTTATTATGTTTATATATTTTCCATAAATAGATGCAATAATGAACTTAACATAAATCCAAAAGCACTTTCTCGTGACAGGAAAATCCTGTCCTTTGATTGGGTGGAACATACTCGGCCTTGTGATTGGTAGTTGCTTTTAACTTTACATACATCTCACGTCGTAGTAAAAACCGTCGATTATCCCTCTGGAAAGTTTATATTTACCTAACGTCCTTTAAAAAAAAGACTCATTATTTCCTTCAAAACTAAATTAATTGTAGATCTAAGTATATTTACTGTCAAATTTAAATTAGACGTAATTGTTGTCGTCAAATATCACCACCATTGCCAGCTGAGGATTACAGGCTAATAAGGCAAGAGCCCGTGTCTTGTATACGGCAAGGCATCCTAAAAGGAACGAACGAACCAGCTGAGGATAAATTACGTAATAAAAAGCATAAGGTAAGAGGGTTAGACAGTGCTGTCTGTTCACAGTAACAATTCAAATCCCATTTTTTTTCCTATCGGAACGCTCTAATAGAAGATTTTGTTCCATATCTTCGATTTTTTTAAATAATTTTGTTTCAAAAGTGTATAGGCCTAATTTAACTAATTTGTTATCATCATTCACGAGGTTTAGGCACTTAAAACTCCAAGCTTGCATGAGGTCTATCGAAGCATTAAAGAATTCAAATGCAAAATTCTCGTGATGACCTAAAGCTCTATACATTTCCTAGCTAATTAATTACGCATTTTCCTATCAAAATATAGAAATTCATAGTCAGCATCCTGATTTTTTAACAAAGCAAGTCTTGCTAATTCATTCCCATCCATTTTATTCAGTCTTCTTTTTTCTGACAGAATAAAAAAAACATTATACCGTGTTTATTGTTAATAGTGGAGTAAACCCGTATAAGAAAAACTTATTAGCTAGAGCATTTAAACGCAATTTTAGACAGTTTACTTGAACAGCAGCTCATAACTCATAGGAACCCTCTTTCGTTGCCTGATATTCCTGCCCTCCTATTGGCTACACCATCCTAAGCTCTGATTGGTCGTTGGCTTTGTCTACTAAACTTTAGGCATCTCGCATCGTAGCTAAAACTCAGTCACTTATTTCGCTAAAAATATATTTATTCAGCATATGCCTTTTAATATAACGCATTGTCTATTTATTTATTAAAACAAAATAGTTTGTTGTTCAATTAATTCAAAAATTTAATCTAGAACTTATAATTCAACTCTGTTTTATAATGGTGTAATGTTCATATTCTATTGTACTCATTCATAAAAAGCTTTCTGACGTCACATACAACAACCAATCATAGCAGAGGACAAATTAACCAATCAGCGGAGAGATGGTTCGCGCCAAGGAAAAGCATAAGGCGAGAAGGTTCCTCTAGTTTATGCGCTGCTGTTCAGAAAAAAAATCCAAATTCCGGATTTTTTCATCAAACTCTCTCCTCTCTACTGGGAATTTTCTTTTACATCCAACCACCTTATATTACATGTTGTTTTCGTTATATTCTATTATCCTTATAAATAAATGATCTTTGATAATATGTATAATTTCATTTTCATTGTCTTTATAGAATTGAAAATAAATCTTCAATAACAGACTTCGTCCCTCATTTGAAACATTACTATATCGTGTTTATTATCAAAAAATAGTTAGTGGAATAAACCCGGAATCCCCTTTCCATAAGGGTAAATGAATAAACAACCCTCATTAGCTAGAGCGTTTGGTCGCGATTTCAAGAATTTTTCGACAGGGTATTTGAACAGCAGCTCATAAATCTCGGGAAACCTCTGTCATGACGTCATATTCCTGCCCTCATATTGGCTGCATCATCCTAAGCTCTCATTGGCCATTCACTTTGTTTACTAACGCTTCGATACATATTCTGACGTCACATACAACCACCAATCATAGCAGAGGACGAATTAGCCAATCAGCGGACAGATAGTTCCCGCCAAGGAGAGGCGTAAGGCGAGAGGGTTCCTTTGATTTATGGGCTGCTGTTCAAAAGAAAAATTCAAATTCTGGATTTTTTCATCAAAAACTTTTTCATTCTTTTTATTTCCTTTATCAATCATAGCAGAGGACGAATTAAGCAATCAGTGGAGAGATAGTTCCCACCAAGGAAAAGCATAAGGCGAGAAGGTTCCTCTAGTTTATGGGCTGCTGTTCAAAAGAAAAATCCAAAATTCGGATTTTTTCAATAACAGACTTTGTCCTTCATTTAAAACATTATTACATCGTGTTTTATCAACAAATAGTTAGTGGGATAAACCCGGAATCCACTTATAGCCAGCCATAAGGGTAAATAAATAAACAACCCTCATTAGCTAGAGCGTTTGGTGCATTTCCATGACATTTTCGGAAAGGTATTTGAACAGCAGCTCATAAATCTCGGGAAACCTCTGTCATGACGTCATACTCCTGCCCTCCTATTGGCTGCATCATCCTAAGCTCTCATTGGCCATTCACTTTGTTTACTAAGCTTGAGACATATTCTGACGTCACATACAACCACCAATCATAGCAGAGAACGAATTAGCCAATCAGCGGACAGATAGTTCCCGCCAAGGAAAGGCATAAGGCAAGAGGGTTCCTCTGATTTATGTGCTGCTGTTCAAAAGAAAAATCCAAAACCTGGATTTTTTCCATGCAAAATTCTCTCTACTTGGAATTTTTCCTATTTCCTGCCATCCTTTCTCTCATAATGCTTTCGTTATATTTTATTTACCTTATAAATAAATATTTTTTATAATATGTAATTAAAATAGTTTATGAGGTTTAGGCAAACCTAACTAACTAGTTTCCCCATTAATTTCATTTGTATTTTCTTTTTGACAGAATTGTAAAGAAAATAACAGATTTTGCCCCTCCTTTAGTTAGTGGAATAAACCCGGAATAATAAACAACCCTCATTAACTACAGCGTTTGGTCGCGATTTCAAGAAATTTTCGACAGTGTATTTGAACCGCAGCCCATAACTCCCAGGGTCTCTCTTACGTGGCCTGATAATAATGCCTTCCTATTGGCTACATCATTCTAAGCTCTGATTGGTCGTTGTCTTTGTGTACTAGGCTTTCGTCATCTTGCATTGTAGCCAAAGCACAGTTAATTATTTCTCTGAAAACCTTATATTTATTCAACATGCACTCTTTAATATAACCCATCGTCTATTTATTCAGTAAAATAAAACTAATTGAAGTTCAAATTAATAAAAAAATTAATTTAAACTGTATAGTTCAAATGAAATTTATATAGATATTGTCCCCATCACCTGTTGTATTCATTCATGAATAGCCTAACTGTGACGTCACATACAACAACCAATCAGAGCAGAGGACGAATTAGCCAATCAGCGGACAGACAGTTCCCGCCAAGGCGAAGCATAAGGCGAGAGGGTTCCTCTAGTTTATGCGGTGCTGTTCAAGAAAAAATCCGAAAACGCGAGTGTATTTTGTTCCAACGCTCTAGCTATTGGAGCTCTCTCACTTTATTTTGTTTACCTCTTTCTTATAAGATGGTGAAGTTCTGTTAATTTCTTATAGGTTTTAAATATTATTCATGCTAGATGAACTTTGATTAATTTGGACGCTAATTTATTAATGGTGGAGCCCCATTTATTCTTAATGTCCAATATATATATATATATATATATATATATATATATATATATATATATATATATATATATATATATATATAGAGAGAGAGAGAGAGAGAGAGAGAGAGAGAGAGAGAGAGAGAGAGAGAGAGAGAGAGAGAGAGAGAGAGAGAGAGAGAGAGAGAGAGCTAGTTAGATTTAGCAGTGAAAAAAAAATAGCCGGCTATAGGCCTAGGCTACAACACTTACTTACACATATATTCTTTTTATATTTACCTTAATATTTTTATCATTATCCTTGTTGTTTTGATTTGATATATTTTTGGAAACTTGAATAAGAATTTTGAGTTATATTTATTAATTTCACGGCAAAAAACTACCACTAGAAAATACATAAGGAATAGTTAATGTAAATCATTGCTGTTTAATCCATTTAATTACGGGCCATCAGAAGTTGTCTCTTGTAGTTTGAAGAATTCTTCATTCATTCTGTTTCCAACTTTTTTGGATCAACGGCTGAAGGTGTCTGAAAATACCCGTTCCCTTACCGATTTCATTTCTGAAGTGTAATCACTAACTGCAATAAAATATAATCAACTACAGTGAAATGGGTTTCCCTGTACAAAACTATCTAAGTAAAAAAGGAAAAAAAAACTGTGTTAAGCTTATAGGTAGGCATACAGCTCACAAACTTCACTTAATTTCTCTACGGCAAAGTGAGGGTAAATTGAATAATTGTATAGATGTATTTGACGCTCTTTTTCGTAAACTGTTGGGGAGAATATTCACCAAGTATAATAAAATCTCTACAATATATCACGATAGGCTCATTCACCCGACTTTCTTTTTTTAACATTATGACCATTTCTGAAAAATTCATCTTCCTAGATTGATCGGATACAGTACTTCAGTTTGTAGCGGTGTATGTAGTTGATTGGGACAGGTGTAAACTTTTTCATTAAGGTACTTGTCAAATAGATTTTCTGATTTTCTTTAGAAGGAAAATGTTTTTTATTTTGCCCTGAAATATGAAGATATTTTTACAATTTACAAAATATGATTTAATGTTACCTTTCTTGGAGTGAAGTTGGTTGCGAAGGAAATACAGGGTTGAGATTTAGTCTCAAGGTAAGCTAATGATAAGGGGGTCTAAGGGGTGCAGCATAGCCTCCACCCTTGGTAGGTAATGATATGACTCCTAGGTCAGGTTAGGTGTGGAACTTTAGGTTAGGTGATGTTCTTGCTTGTTTCCCTTTTAAAATCTGTTTTTTCAGTCATAACTTTTGAAATTTTACATCCAGTGTGTCCAATAAAACTACAAAGGCTCTGATTTCTATATACATATGCTGTGTATTCATTCAGCAAATGATCAGTTTCCTCTAGTTTCAACTCAATTAGGTCACTGGGCTTGTACTGAAAAGACTATATCTCTCTCAGTCAATTACATTTTTTTTAATCTGTGTACATGTGTTTTTTGTGTGCAACATAGGAAAACTGCAACAGGCAAGGATCTTTAGCAAAAACAAGTAATTATTAGGTGCCTGAAGAGTCCCCAATTGTTTGTATTTACTAAAATGGTGTTTTTTAACTTTAAAATTAAAAAAAATACGATGTTAAATTCGACAAGTACTGCACTATATTCATCTTATAAATCTAAATATAAACTAAACTCTCTATCTTCATTAGAGTTTAATTCCAGGAATTTACCTGCCCTTACATTTATAACGATGAAATATAGATCGTCCGTGGCCAATTGTTTTGAGATGGTGTGATTTATAAAGTTGGATCACAAGAAATCAGGTTTGCGCCCTTGGAGTCATTCACCATTTGGGAGAAAACCTTGCATTTGCACCTTGAAGTAAAAGTTGAGAGGTTGGCAAGTAGGATGAATTAAAGTAAGCGAGAACAGATGATAAGGTGCTATTAGAATGAAATTGACTTGTCATTTACAACTAAATTTAGTCATCTTACAATGTTCATCTGAACCATTATCTGAGGTTTCAACTTTCAGAAATGTGAAGAATTTAAAAAAAATATATATATACATGCATAAATACTTTATCTACACTGTTATACATATTGTATATACAGTATAAATATAATTTGATGCAATAAAATTACTTAGAATTTTTCGTCTGGAACTAACTGGTAAGCTTCAAACCTTATGCATGAAAAACTACATGTTTTCAATATTATAATAATAAGTGATTGGGAGAAGGGGCTCCACAGGTAGATTTCCCTGGGGGTACCACATGTCTAAATCCATCGCTGATAGCTGATAACATTTAGATTAACCTCATGTGTTGACAATATTTTGCAATTTTGCTAAAGTATATTGTCCTGTATTAGGAACACTTGGGTATGCTGATTATAGATAGAAATCTTACCAACCTGGTGTGATAACTACTGTATGTCTAACTTTGTCTATTAAAGAAAAGGACACCATCATCTCAGAGATTATCTTACATGTTGTTTTGAAAAACTAAGCATTTGCAATTGCTTTTTGAATATCAACATATTCATTTTATCTCTAACTTAGAATGAGGCCCAACTTATTTCCATTCACAAATCTTTATTCAGACTTTAAAACTTTTATTTATCAATCATAGTTTTTTTGTGACCACCAATGATGTATGTCCATGTCTATATGATTTTTTGTTTTTATCCAGGTGACTGCTGATATTGAGCTTCTGTGCTGTTCTCGTGTGTCAGAGTTATGACTACAGAACGAAGCTTCAAAGAGTGAAGATACAAGATATTAAGAAAGTAACCATGTAAAAATGTGGTATTTCGTCTAGCTAGACAAGCAACACCACTTTTATTAAACAATGTTTCTCAAGATGAGGTTTGATGATCTGCTATAAGAAAGTGCCTCACTTCTTTAAAAAGTTACGGCTGAGTTAAGAAAGTGGCGTCACTACCTAAGAAAAGGTCATAGTGTGAAAATACAGTTTATATGACTGATGGAGCAAATGAAAAAAAAAAATAATTTAACAGGAAATAATTTTCTTTGGATTTCCTACCAAAACCTTATCCTTTTATATCATGAGTCTCACTGAGAAAAATTCTTAACATATTCTATGAAGATTTAAGTTTTCACCATTCAACTATGCATGAAGAGCATTGCTTTTCACTTTTCCATATCTGAGTAATGTTCACGTGCTATCACTAATTTTCTGTTATTCTCAATTTCAGAATAGCAATCACTGGATCAAACATTATGCCTAACTCATTTTTTCGTGATCTGGCTATTTTGTTTCTTCAATTTGCTTTCGCAAAAGGATACAAAACTCATCACTTCTTCCTAAAAAATATCTCTACAAATTTTGTTTCATATTGAGACATATCTAGACATTCAAACCTCCCAAGAAATACAATACAGTAAATAAGTTCTCAATGTTATTTGCAACACCAATGGACAGACTTCATAAATTCAAACTATCACCTTTAAAGAAACTTTCCTCAACAATAACTCTGACACCTTCCATGGATTGAATTGTTTTTATTATTCAGTTTAATAAACTATGACAGCTAAATTACTGAAAGCCTAAAATATAGAGAATGACACAATCATACTTTCCTTCAAAGATGGATTGATTTATGAAATTTGGCACTGAAGGTCCGTCACTG
This sequence comes from Palaemon carinicauda, assembly GCF_036898095.1. NCBI lineage: Eukaryota > Metazoa > Arthropoda > Malacostraca > Decapoda > Palaemonidae > Palaemon > Palaemon carinicauda. Next base: position 129,509,693 of record NC_090739.1, read on the forward strand.
GGGTTGGGAAGGCCATTCAGTGTTAGGGTGCAACTGATTGAAAATACAGTTTTACTATGAATATGAAATTAAAAAAATTTGGACAGCATGATGAAATCAATAAAACAGGAAAAAAGTATTGAAGAATGCTAACAAACAGGTGCAGTTAGTGTCAAAAGAGAATTTGGTAATGCCTACAGTGCATCACATGAGGTGTACCAATGGCACTACCCTGCTACAGAATCTTTGAGTAAGGACACAGAAGAGTATAAAAACGTTTAGATACAAATTCAGAACCTGGAATAATATAAGGAACTACATGGTATCAAAATTGAGAGCAAATAGATTGTGGTTGAGCAGAATGAAGGGTACTTGTCAATAAAAATGGCGACTAAGAAAGAAAATGGAAAAGTAGTATAGCCTAAGAACAATGTGAAGGTTTAACTTTACTGAGAAGCACCTGGTAATGAGGGAAAGGACTGTGTTATGACTCTCTTATACATTATATGTGGCAGGAACTCACCATGCAGTTGAAATAATAGCATTCCTCTAAAAATAAGAAAGAAATTAAATAAAGATATAAAATTTCAAAGAATTATGTTTTTGGTTGTACAAGTAATAAAAATGTTATTTTTATTAATAAAATAAATTTTTGAATATACTTACCCGATAATCATGTAGCTGTCAACTCCGTTGCCCGACAGAATTCTATGGAGGGATACGCCAGCTATCACAATACTAGAAGGGGGTGTATTTACCAGCGCCACCTGTGGCCAGGTACTCAAGTACTTCTTGTTGACACCTCCTCAATTATTCCTCGGTCCACTGGTTCTCTATGGGGAGGAAGGGAGGGTCGATTAAATCATGATTATCGGGTAAGTATATTCAAAAATTTATTTTATTAATAAAAATAACATTTTTCAATATTAAACTTACCCGATAATCATGTAGCTGATTCACACCCAGGGGGGTGGGTGAAAAACCAGTGTACAAGACTAAAGGATAGCTAAGTATCCCGTATTTCATATAATCAGTTATCCACAATAACAATGAAATAATAAGTACCTGGTAAGGAAGTCGACTTGAACCGTTACTCTGCCTTTAATAAGATCGTCTTCCTTACTGAGCGCAGCGTTCCTCTTGGGAGGCTGAATCAACTCAAAGGTGCTAAAGTATACAGGGCTGCAACCCATACTAAAGGACCTCATCACAACCTTTAACCTTGGCGCTTCTCAAGAAAGAATTGACCACCCGCCAAATCAACAAGGATGTGGAAGGCTTCTTGGCCGACCGTACAACCCATAAAAAGTATTCAAGAGAAAGGTTAAAAAGTTATGGGATTATGGGAATGTAGTGGCTGAGCCCTCGCCTACTACTGCATTCGTTGCTACGAATGGACCCAGGGTGTAGCAGTACTCGTAAAGAGACTGGACATCTTTGAGATAGAAAGATGCGAACACTGACTTGCTTCTCCAATAGGTTGCATCCATAACACTCTGCAGAGAACGGTTCTGTTTGAAGGCCACTGAAGTAGCCACAGTTCTCACTTTATGTGTCCTTACCTTCAGCAAAGCAAGGTCTTCTTCCTTCAGATGAGAATTTGCTTCTCTAATCAGAAGCCTGATGTAGTAAGAAACTGAGTTCTTAGACATTGGTAGAGAAGGCTTCTTGATAGCACACCATAAGGCTTCTGATTGTCCTCGTAATGGTTTTGACCTTCTTAGATAGTACTTAAGAGCTCTAACTGGGCAAAGTACTCTCTCCAGTTCGTTCCCCACCATGTTGGACAGGCTTGGGATCTCGAACGACTTAGGCCAAGGACGGGAAGGAAGCTCGTTTTTAGCCAAAAAACCGAGCTGCAAGGAACATGTAGCCATTTCAGATGTGAAACCTATGTTCCTGCTGAAGGCGTGGATCTCACTTACTCTTTTACCTGTTGCTAAGCACACGAGGAAAAGAGTTTTTAATGCGAGGTCCTTAAAAGAGGCTGATTGGAGCGGTTCAAATCCTGATGACATTAGGAACCTTAGGACCACGTCTAGATTCCAGCCTGGAGTGGACAACCGACGTTCCTTTGAGGTCTCAAAAGACCTAAGGAGGTCCTGTAGATCTTTGTTGGAGGAAAGATCCAAGCCTCTGTGGCGGAAAACCGCTGCCAACATACTTCTGTAACCCTTGATCGTAGGAGCTGATAGGGATCTTACGTTCCTTAGATGTAACAGGAAGTCAGCAATCTGGGTTACAGTGGTACTGGTTGAGGAAACTGCATTGGCCTTGCACCAGCTTCGGAAGACTTCCCATTAAGACTGATAGACTCTGAGAGTGGATGTCGTCCTTGCTCTGGCAATCGCTCTGGCTGCCTCCTTCGAAAAGCCTCTAGCTCTTGAGAGTCTTTCGATAGTCTGAAGGCAGTCAGACGAAGAGCGTGGAGGTTTGGGTGTACCTTCTTTACGTGAGGTTGACGCAGAAGGTCCACTCTAGGAGGAAGAGTCCTGGGAACGTCGACCAGCCATTGCAGTACCTCGGTGAACCATTCTCTCGCGGGCCAGAGGGGAGCAACCAACGTCAGCCGTGTCCCTTTGTGAGAGGCGAACTTCTGAAGTACCCTGTTGACAATCTTGAACGGCGGGAATGCATACAGGTTGAGATGGGACCAATCCAGCAGAAAGGCATCCACGCGAACTGCTGCTGGGTCTGGAATCGGAGAACAATACAAGAGGAGCCTCTTGGTCATCGAGGTAGCGAATAGATCTATGGTAGGCTGACCCCACAGGGCCCAAAGTCTGCTGCAAACATTCTTGTGAAGGGTCCACTCTGTGGGGAAGACCTGACCCTTCCGGCTGAGGCGATCTGCCATGACATTCATATCGCCCTGAATGAGCCTCGTTACCAGCGTGAGCTTTCGATCTTTTGACCAAATGAGGAGGTCCCTTGCGATCTCGAACAACTTCCTCGAATGAGTCCCTCCCTGCTTGGAGATGTAAGCCAAGGCTGTGGTGTAGTCGGAGTTCACCTCCACCACCTTGTTAAGCTGGAGGGACTTGAAGTTTATCAAGGCCAGATGAACTGCCAACAACTCCTTGCAATAGATGTGAAGTGTCCTTTGCTCCTGATTCCATGTTCCCGAGCATTCCTGTCCGTCCAGAGTCGCACCCCAGCCCGTGTCCGATGCGTCCGAGAAGAGACGGTGGTCGGGGGTCTGAACAGCCAATGGTAGACCTTCCTTGAGAAGAATGCAGTTCTTCCACCACGTTAGAGTAGACCTCATCTCTTCGGAAACAGGAACTGAGCCCGTCTCTAGCGTCATGTCCTTTATCCAGTGAGCAGCTAGATGATACTGAAGGGGGCGGAGGAGGAGTCTCCCTAACTCGATGAACAGGGCCAGCGATGAAAGTGTCCCTGTTAGACTCATCCACTGCCTGACTAAGCATCGGTTCCTTCTCAGCATGCTCTGGATGCATTCTAGGGCTTGGAAGATCCTTGGGGCCGACGGACAAGTCCGAAAAGCTCGACTCTGAAGATCCATACCCAAGGAGACAATGGTCTGGGATGGAACGAGCTGAGACTCCTCAAAATTGACCAGGAGGCCCAGTTCCTTGGTCAGATCCATAGTCCATTTGAAAATCTCCAGACAGCGACGACTTGTGGGAGCTCTTAAAAGCCAGTCGTCTGACGGAGCCGGACACAAGATCATGATACTGCTGCACAGTCTGTAAACTGTCAATCATGGGCAAGCGAGGAAGTACAGTGACAACCCGAATCTGTCTAGACTGTCTGGGTCGTACAGACAACTCCTTAACGGGTTGCTGAGGTTGCCGCACTGCGTCACAACAAGTCCCTTCTGTTGGTTGTTGAACGTCTTCCCCGTGACACATTGACTCCGTAAACAAAAAATCCTCTAACAAGGACTAAGCTTGGACTGCATGTCATGCAACACAGCTCAAGGTCTATGGGAGCAGGTGTGGTAACAGACGGGATTAGCGGCTGAAGTGGAACCATTACCTTCCCTGTAAGCATGTAATGCTTAAATAAAAGTCCATAAGAGGTTATGCAGCTAAAGGCTCCCTCCAAATGACAGTCCTCAAGGGAATATCAGAAGGAGGGAGAAAAGAACTTTCTCATCTACAGGGACCTTATCCTAGAAAAGCTAAGTTCTCTGAGTGAGGGTTCACTGGTGCAAAAGCAGCAGACTAGAAGGCAACGTTATGAAACTGCTTGACAGTCTAGTGAGTTGGCAACAACCCAAGATGTGTTGAGAAGCATGCGGTAAGGTATGCAGAGCATGATGTATGCAGAGTATGCTGTATGCAGAGCATGCTGTATGTAGAGCATGTTGTATGCAGAGCATGCTGAATGCAGAGCATGCTGTATGCAGAGCATGTTGTATGCAGAGCATGCTGAATGCAGAGCATGCTGAATGCTGAGCATGTAGTAAGCAGAGCCTGCTGTAAGCAGAGCCTGCTGTAAGGAAAGCAGAGCGTGTGCATGGCGTTTAACATTTCTCAGAAATTCCATGACCAGTGCTAGAGTGCTTTATGCATGCTTGCATGGGGTTTAAACCATGGTATGAAAATGGAGGTAAGGTATGCTGAACAGCAGAGTCAGAACGAGCTGGAACAACAATAGTTGTGGTTTCCTCTTCAAGACTCCGATGAGGGAACACCTGAGGCTCAGTCTGCAAAGGCTGAATAAAAGACAAGCAGAAGGAAGGCGCATGGGTGGAGGAGGCTGACTCCTAGCATGAGTGGTTGAACCCAAGGGTTGCGCTTGCTGAGCGGTTGGCGGAAGCGGAGTAGCAAGTTCCAGTTCCTGTGGTGTGAGCGGAGCGCGATGAGGAAAAGGCTGCGCAGAACAAGGTAAATGTCTCGCAAGCTGAGGCTCCTGAGGCGCAAGGCTAAGGTGTTGTGGTGCTTGCCTTGTGGAGGGTTGAGCTCGCTGCAGCAAGAGCTGAGGAGACTGACTCATGGACGGGAGAGGTTGTTGTACCTCAACCGAGTGTTGCATCACTGGTGGAGCAGCAAGTGGAGGCGGAGGAAGAGAGGTATAATCCTCCTGATCCCAATGTAAAGGTTGCCTTAAGGAAGGCGGAGGCTGAACACCACAGGGAACAGCAAACTCAGCACGTGGCTCAACATCGTACGCCTGGCAGGTGGAACTGCTGGCAGGTGGTACTGCGATCAGGCGGAGGGAGTGTAGGCGGAGGTGGAGGAGCAACACTCTCAGCCCGACACTCACGCATCAAGTCCGAAAGCTGTGCTTGCATGGACTGTAGTAGAGTCCACAACATCGTACGCCTGGCAGATGGTACTGTGATCAGGCGGAGCGAGTGTAGGTGGAGGGAGTGTAGGCGGAGGCGGAGGAGCAACACTCTCAGCCCGACACTCACGCATCAAGTCCGAAAGCTGTGCTTGCATGGACTGTAGTAGAGTTCACAACATCGTACGCCTGGCAGGTGGTACTGTGATCAGGCGGAGCGATCATAGGCGGGGGGGAGTGTAGGCGGAGGCGGAGGCGCAACACTCTCAGCCCGACACTCACGCATCAAGACCGAAAGTTGTGACTGTATGGACTGCAGTAGAGTTAACTTGGGGTCGGCAGACACTAAGTTCTGCTGAGGTAAAGCCTTAACAGCAGAGATCTGTTGTGGCAGAACCTTACTCCTCTTAGGCGGAGTGTAATCAACTGATGACTGAGGAGAGTCAGAGCTAACCCAATGACTGCATTCGGGTTGTGAACTTTAACTTCGTACGTCTGGCATAGGTCTGGACTTAACGTTTAAGAGGTCTTGAGACCTGAGACCAGCGTTACTCTGCCTTTATTTTCTCCCCTAATCTCTTCTGCAGACGAGCAAAATAAGGGCTCAATCGTCTGCGGGTGGGAGTGACGGTCTCGGTAAGACACGCCCACAACCACCGAGAATACTTCTGTGCGCCGATCAAGGCCTGCTGAACCCTTATGCCCTTCGACATTGCTTCTCCCCTGGGCTTGGGAGCTTGCAAGAGGTCCCGGACTGGGAGGACGACTGGCGCGCACAAAAGTACCCTCACGCACTAATCACTTATCACTTTGATTTCTGTTTGCACTTATTTCACTGAACTCGAAACTTTAAGTGGTTTGTACCTGAAATACGCAATTCTATCCTTTCTCAAAGTTAGTAATTGCGAAAACAGAATTACAATGTAACAGAAAAATCTAATGAAAGATAATTCAGTGGTTGGAAAGAGACTAAACACTAGATCACTCTAGAAACGTTTAGTTTCTTCCCCTAAAGAGACTAGGGAGAAGAGCAAAAACGATAACGACGTTACTCGTACGCCTGGCAGGCTTGAATGAAACGTTTATCCTCTTTCTCCCTCCGTCTCTATCTCTCTCTCTCTCTCTCTCTCTTGACTTAGAACCTGAGAGAAGAGCCCAATCATATATATCGTTAAAACATATTATTGTTAAAGGAAAAAACTGAAAAGTTCCTTTATTAGGATCAAAACCATTAAGTTAAGAAAGAATGAACAAAACGCTAGACACGGTTACTCTTACTGCAACGTGAAACCGTGAACATTCTTTCTCTATCGTAACGATAGAGTGCAAGTTGAACGTTCTGAACGTCAACAACTGCAGAGACAAAACAAAACGTTAGTTCAACTTTGAAAACAGTACGAGACTGTCAAAGAAAATCTTCAAACTCTGTGGCGGAAATAGCATAATATGTTAACAGGTAAAACCGAAATGACGGGCTCAAAGTTTATTAACTTCGGTAAAAGACCGCCTACTATTAGGAAGGTCGAATATAAACAAATATAAAAATTAATTTTAATGAGTTTATAATAAAAGGAAGTTAATCGAAGAGGCCTATAAGAGGCGGAGAGATATAAAATAAATCTATAACTTTTGTTAAGCAAAATTAAGAAAGAGAGTCTATACTCTCTTAGAAACCAACACTTCCGTCTAAGGGAAGGGTCGGCCATTGAAAGGTGAACGAGAGTTCATACTCTCTCGTCACCATAATTAATCAAATTAATTCCAAAAGCTAACTAAGCTAATATAGAAGTTTCCAGTAAAGCGACAGCCGAAATCAAAGAGAAATACTTCACCAAAGTCGTGAAAATACTCCAAGAACATAAGCGTATCCCAGAACGTCTTGCCGGAAGCACGACAGAGGAATAATTGAGGAGGTGTCAACAAGAAGTACTTGAGTACCTGGCCACAGGTGGCGCTGGTAAATACACCCCCTTCTAGTATTGTGATAGCTGGCGTATCCCTCCATAGAATTCTGTCGGGCAACGGAGTTGACAGCTACATGATTATCGGGTAAGTTTAATATTGAAAATTGGACAGTACAGGTAGTAGAAAGTAAAAAAAAATCAATGGAAACAATTTTGTAGGAAGGAAAAACCCAAGGAAAAAAATCTAATAAATGATTATAGTGTAATATACAAATATGTAAAGGTGACTGAGCTCTTATGGTTTGTAATATCTTATACGAGGTTTGCTGAAATTAACAGTAAAGACAGAACAATTAAGAACAGATTTTGCAAAAGACATGAAACTTTGGCAGAAGGATAAACTTGATTTTATACTGTACTGCCAAATGTTAATATAATGACTTACAGAGACAATTTGCATTTATAGAATTTGGACTGGGAGGCCAAGTCAATGCTGAGGTGTGATTTGTGGAAAACCCAGCAGTTACAATATAAAGTAAATGTTAAAAGTGGCTGGACAACAAGATAATAAAGGATGTAGAAATGGAAGTGAAACTGGATGCAGCTAGGGTATGCTGCAATGAAACTAACGTAATGCTTAAAGGGACGGTGTGAGGGGTACTGGCCTAGGCACTACTGTACACATCTACAGAGACTTAGGTGAAGTGAATGTCAGGAGTACTGTAAAGGGAACATGAACACCTGCATGAAAATATAATAAAGTACAGTTTACATGAAATTTAGATGATATATTACAAGGTAGACCCCAGCTTGAAAAGAAAATATAAAAAAAGACAAAATTTCAAGGCAACCGCTTTGAATAAAAACCTCATGGAAAAATTTCTCTCCACAGATACAGGAAAACTAGCAAATTACAGTCTCTACTTGAAACTTCTTCATATTAATGTCAACTTCAACTGTTTTTACCCTTCCCCAAATACATTATGAGAAGGTTTTTTCCCCGTGGTTAAAAATGCTTGCATACATAAAAAGCTTAAACATTCAATAAGTATTTTCTGCGGTCATCTTCAGTTCCGGCCACAAAATGATAGAATTTGCGCATTTGTTTTCTTTTACTTAACAGGGCAAGTCTTCCTTGCTGTACTCTAATTTCCACTCTCAAGCCTAACAATCGTTTTATTTATCATAACAATTAAACAAATCAATCATCACTTCACAAAACACATCCTGTCTTATTCATTCTGTTATTTACCAATAGAAAATAAAACTGTAAGCTCAATACCAAAGGGAAATAAGAGACTTTAACATCATACATTAAGACCATAGCACCTATAAATTTCACTATTAGTCTAACCATGGCATCAAGACAGAATTCATAACTCATAAGACTGACTATAATTACAAATCAAAATCATATTTTCAACACTTGACAAATTGCCTCATAAAATGGATCGGGGCAGACATATTACTCATTACATGTCAAAAAAATGACTAGATTGCAATTCCAATTCAAAATGACTTCAGTTCCCTCTGCTTTGCAAGCATCATTATTAATAATAACTAATGTAGTTTACTTACACAACTAAGTCAAAACATTTAACTGCCATAAGACTGACCCGAAGGTAAAAATTAAGCTTGATGAATTTGGCCTTTAAGACCTGAAGGTAAAAATTAAGCTTTATGAATTTAGCTAATAAGACCTGAAGGTGAAAAATTAGGCTTTATGAATTTGGTTAATAAGGCCCATTGCTGGGGTTTGGAGACCCTTCATGGCCCGTGTGCAATGGGGAAAAACCACAAAAATCACACAATGAAGTAAGTTAAAGATGTTAAACACCTAAATACAATGAAACTGGAACATACATATAGAAATCTAAAAAGTTAGCACAGCTAGGGGCTGAGGAGATGCAACAAAGACTATTAAGTAATCCGTACTATGACAGTGACAGACTGGCCTAAAAAGTAACAGGTTCTCTATTCAATAAAATCTAACTTTCATCATAGTCAATGAATTTTCACACTGCAGCTTCTAAATTCAAAGAACAACGGATGTAAGCAATACCATCTTCTACGTTATCTAATACTTAAGTATCTGAGATTAATAACCAAAAAACTGTGCCATTAGTTGAAATTTAGCCTCGTTAACATGCCGAAATTTATTATACCTGATAGAACTATTTTAAGATTCCCCAAGATCCTTTTTTCACATGTATCTTTGACAATTTATTAATCATAACATCAACCAGTAGTCTTGCAAATAACTATGTGACTACATTAAGCATTACCATTTATGATTTAAATTAATAAAAATTTGGGTCATATGGCAAGGAACTGGGGCCCAGAGATGCCATTTAACACCAAAATGCAACCAGGGGGAAAACCTGGCCAAAAAGTGGGAGAAGCTAGGGTGAGGGCCAGCTAAAAAATCCTTTTAGTAATACCTTCAGTGTACAGTGTGAGGAGTGCTGATGACATTAACCTTTAACAGATATTATTTATAATGCTGACTTAACCTGCACTGTTCAATGTGCCTTGGCTCCTAGCACATATTCCACCTACCTTCACATCAACTTCCACCTTTTCTGAGCCCGTGCTTCCAAACAGTTCAGTCCAGGCACCTTTCTTCTCAATCATGTACAGTATCTTACACATACTATAAAGTATATACAATATATATCATACTTTACAGAACCATGGAAAAAATAGTTTACCATTATTTCTCTTCCAATTCTGCATTATAACATGCAGCAATTCACTTAGGCTTTCTCTATCTTCCATTCTCTTAAGATGGCCCTTTCTTAAAGTTTTTCTTACTGAATATAAATGGAGTCTGAATACATAAACTCTTTGCTGGACCTTTACATCTGTCACAAGCATGGGTAACATGTCACCCCTAGAGAATCTGAAAATTATTTTCAAGGTTAAAACAGACACAAACAATGTTTTATATATTATAATTTGTAAAAATACATGCTCTGTAAAAATACTCTACTCCAAGGACGGAAAATGGACGGATTAGTTACAATTAATCACAATACACAATTAAATTTCCTAGTGCCAATACTGTCTATTCAAGAAATAATACTTGATGGTATTCAAAATAATTCATCAAACCATAAAATGTTTATCAAGAGCATGAACATTATTTTCACAATACATGGAATGTATAATGTAGTTCCTAAAGAGATTCAGTGTTTTATATGGTAGTGTATTTACATTGTCAGAACAATTTTTTTTTTTGTGATAGGAAGTGTCTAATCCTTCATACTCTTCTATCTTTCCTATTACTGTGTATAATGATATCTTAACTTGTGCTTTAATGTTGCTTATTATCATCATTAAGTAATGGAAGACCAAGTAAATATTTGTTACCCGATACAGAATATTTACATGACACTTCACAAAGGAAGTAAACACAAACTAGGCAAGTCAGTATTAAAATGCATTTCTAGAGTAATGTTTAAGAATTATAGGTTAAACCTAAGTGTACAAAATTTTAGGGGCATATCAGTAAAATACTTCATACTTTATGTCGTACACAAAAGGCTCATTACAGGTAATCAAATTTCTACTGATATAAGTGAGGATGAAAATCTTTTTAATGTGGGGTGAGAACTGAAGTAATGAAGAGCTGTATTTGGGCATCAACAAAAGGTGAGAATAAAAGAAGTGAATGACAAAAGAAAGCCAGAAATACTGAGATAGATCAAAAGGATAATGAATTCAATGGATTACAGTATTTCTTAAATTAAGACAAGGTGTATTTTTGTCCTTTGCCCTTGTAAATTGCAGTAAAACATTCGTTAAAAAAAATCTGTAAAATTTCATACTAATATATAAAATACCAGCATATATGTATAATTCAGTAAAAACCAATACAGTAATTCACAAATTGATACTGAATTACCCAAACTCTCCACCATTTTGTCAAAAAGAAAATATGTATCCACATAAAAAGTTCCCATGCTCAAATATAAGATGTACTATAACTTAAGAACGAGCTACCTAAAATGTAATCTCAATCTATAAATACTGCATGTGTTCCAATATTAAAGGGCATCATACTTTAGCAGTTGTGGCACAATAATCAGAGCCCTAATTCCTAATTGACCTTAAAAATTCATACAATATGAATATTCGCAAGCAACCTCTTTGCTCTAACATTTTGCAACTGTAATTCAGTACTCAGTACACCATATCATACTCACTTATGATAGAATATTTAATACAGGACAGAAATAAAACCTTGAATCAGATGAGCTTATTAAATTATTTTTCCCCCCAAAAAAATTTTAACTTTATAATTTCTGTATTTACTGATGCAATAACTTTGGTCTCATCATTAAAGTTTGCTGTTCAAAGATCTGGTAACGACAAAGACGGGCGTATTGGAATGTTTAGCGAAGACCAGCCACTTTTGTGACATGATGAGAATTGACTGAACTAAGCTTCTACAGAGAACCATTCAAACACTTCAAAACTAGATTTACTAGAATTATACATGCACCAAGCTAAAAAAAATTATAAAACTTTTTTTTCTTTAGGATTACCTGGGCAGGAACATTTTATGTAAATTTGCAACCCATACTACTCGTCATTACCAATAATTATGGATAAGTAAAACTGGAAAGGGGGGCACTAAATTATATTGGTCAACCATAAATAAACTGGAATATTCATAGAGTACTACCATTTAAAAAGAGGGTATTGAATATTTTATCATGACAACAAAAGCAATAATTCATGATTGTGCTAAAGCTTAAATACTGTTCGCTAATATTTGTACACATGCAGTAACTAATGAGATGCTGTACTGAAGAAAATACACAACAGGTATTTACACAATCACAAAACATTTGGATTTATAAAGTATAAAATCTCTACTTTTAAATGGAATGGACAAGCTATCCCTTATCTCTAAGCAATATATTTGACCTAACCTAAACACATCAAAACCATCTACCTGATCAAAATAATGATTTACATTATACAACTGTACATTCTAACTCAACACTACAGTAAAGTAATAAAACTACCACTGTATACTGTATAAAGTACAGTACTGTATATAGATTCTTTGGATAAGGGCACTGTAATGTTCTTGAAATTTTAATTCACTATCTCAAAAAAATAAAAGGATTTTCTTTTTCAAAAAATCAAATACTGTACTCATCATTACAATAATACCTCAGACTTATGATCAAAAGCAAATATAATTTGGACGGCTTTCAGTAATTTAATCTCAATTCACATACTATATTAACCTAAAAAAAGATTTCATATGTCTAGGTGAATATGCCATAAATTGATTTTATGGCATCCATGTTTCTACTCCTAAGGATAGGCCCTACATGTTACAATCAGAATAAAAAAAATCTTTTGATGCAAAGACATTAATATAGTCTAATTGAAATTCACAAAACTTTCTTGTAAAAAAATTGGATATTACCCTCTTAGCTGAAAGTGCTGTACTTTTAATTGACTACATTACAAATTACCACTGTTAGTAAAGTAACTAAGTACTGGTGCCACAACAGATTACTTTAAATCATGTCGTACTTTACCTTCGCAAAGCATATAACATGCTAAGGCCACATAACATTGCCACATAGCTTACTACAACACCAGAAGCTCCATTGCAACCATCAGAAGTACAATAACATTCTTCCCAATATACACCATTTGGATCTACTCCCCAGTTGCACACATTTGTTACACCAGTCTCTGTGACTGAAGCACAACGACGGATAACTGTTCGCCATCTCTGGTCCCCTGTAGAGGAAATGGAAACAAGTTAATTACAAAGAACATATGGTACTGACTACACCATTTGTAATAACCAAATTATTGAAAGAGTAATGCCATACTCCAAATTATATTCAGTGGTCTCTGCTTTCTTGTATGATCGGTAACAATATATTCCTTGTGTAGGTGCCCTAGATTTATTGTACATTATTGGTTTTAAAAGATAAGATCATAAGAAAGAAAATAGTCAGACAAGAACAGGGATCTAGTCAGCAAAAGTATAATAACTCAAACTCTGCCCTGAGTGCATAGGTTATAAGACTACAGATCACAGGAAACAAAAACACAGACAGGAAGATGAAACTGGAAGATCATAGACTCTGATGGACACTACAATGCTAGAAATAAAGTGCTATGAGACATTTGTTATTAGAGATAGGACAAACCACTAAAGTACTAGCCTGAAATACCAATGTATGCCATAAAGGAAGCACTTTGGATACCAGCCTAGGCCTGAAAAAACATATCTCAGGTGTCCTCTGGAATGTGCAATGGCACAGAGAAGTGGCGTAGCCAGCCCTGAATATGTTAAAGCCTAGCAATAACATAAGTAATATGACTCCTTCCCCAGAGAAGTAGAAGAGCAAAGATGTGAACATAAAGATGTACAGGACCTAGCTACGAGATGCAAAGGTGCGAAGCTCTATAATCAAGATCTAAGTCTTTGGTATAAAGAGCTATGCACTTAAAGCAAGACAACAGGCTTTGTGCAAAGACAGACCGTCGGTGAATCATAAAAGACAAGAAACATCTGTAATATTCTACTTGAGCAAAGATAGACTGTCTGAAGATCTAAAAAGACAAGAAACATCTACAGCATAATGATTTGTTTCAGCAGATAGACCATCGGTGGATCTCAAAAGGAAAGAAACAACTATAATGTTCTGTTGTCTTATAGCACTACAAAGAAGTGCATACTAAAAAAGGTATTTTACTGACTACTGCCTCATCTTTCTATTCATGTAGAAATGGGAAAGGAGAATAGAGGGACTTAGAAACAAAGAGGTAAGAAAGTAAGGGATGCCCAGGCTTCTTCCAGGATCAACTAAAAGTAACACCTTCAAGAGGGAAAGATAAAAACTGCATTAGCAAAGTCAAGGACTTACAGTTAGAGAATATATCTAGTCAGAATAGGATCAAAGTGAATTACAGGGGAACAAGAAGAGAAATCAATGCTGACCCTGAACTAGGAGCAAGTACACTCCTAAGAGCACAGTAAATAAGTGATATTGAGACGATAGTAAAAGACCAAATCCTCTACTTTACTCATATACTGTATATATAAAAGCAATAAAAATTTCATACTTTTGAAGAACCTTTGTAAAATCTTCCTTATAAGAATAAGCTCCAAGAATAATCTTGAAATACTTTCGTAATGAACATATTTTTTGTGTAATTCAGGAAAAAACAAATCAGACATGTTTCTAAAAACTAAACTTGTTATTAAGAATCACATTTACAATTTTGGATGAACTGCATGTATTTAAAGAAGCATTGTCAATGAAAAGATCTGGCAGGGAAGAATCTCATGCCCATGACCTACATACAGTAAACTCTGTTGATATAATAATACACTTATTGCACTTCAAACAAACAAGAGGATAGGGTTGCATACAAAACCTTAATTTCCATAACAATTAATGTAACAACAAAATACATACATCTACTGTGTATGAGATTACACATATATGAAAAAGCTTCTAACATTTATATGCATATAAGCCTTGCTCTCACTTGATAATGCTCTGATTGTTTAGTGTAAAATAAAAATGGGTAATAGAAATCCCAAAGAATAAAAGTCTCATCTGACCTTTCCTTCAAAAATCTTCTTTATAATATAAATGAATAGAAAAATAATGTACTACCTTCATAAGATAGTAATTACTGTATATAAAAGGACTAAAATAAAAATAAAATTTCCTCTGTAACTTGGGGAAGTGGCAACTATACCCACTAAAATGGGCTGAGCTTACAACACAAGATTGTCACTGATATTCAGCTATGGGTCCAGACTCGGCAATAGAAGTATTCATATTCATAGCCTTTATTAGAACCGATAAACCCAATTAACTTCAAATAAGTTGTAATTAAGTAACAAATAACATATTCTAAAATCAATTTGTATTTTTCCTAGCAATGAAAACCTGAGTCCTTTAATATAAGAATATATCTTCAGTGGTACACAAACAGCCATTGAATGGTTAACTTCATTGTCAGCAGTGTCAATCTAAAAGCATCAAAAGAAATGTTTAGTAAGATACCAACCAATCCTTCCCTCTTGCCAGGAGGATGGAGGAGTAGCTTTCTAGCAGACGTAGCCTGTAGGAAAGGTGCTCCATCGTATAACTCACTAGCAGTAGACGTTCGACCACCATGGAACAGTTGCTAATGCATACCCTCGAGAGGAAAAAGATAGGAGTTGGGAGTGCCTCACAACTGCTGAGCACCCACTTCAGGACCCAAGGAAAAGGGTTCCAATTCTGTGGGTAATATCCATGAGGTACAGTGGCAAAGCTGATCCAACACCTTCAGAACCACCTTCAACTCCAAGTATGCTGACAGGTAAACTGGAATGCTACTGACAGGGATAGGCTTGTGAGTTCTTAGTTGAGATTGCAGAGGTACACACTAACCAAAGTGGCAAATGCAAGCAAACAGGCTCACTAAGTCTAAGGAACAGTGTTTGGACACTTCTTGTTCCTGCTGGGGCTAATGAGAAGGCTGCGACACTCTTAAGAGGTGTCGAGCCCTCCCTAAGTAACTTTGTAGTGCCCTAATGAGACACAAAGCAATTTCATGTCAATCTGCACAGAGAGATAGGATCAAGAAGGTCCCAAACAGGTGTTTGAGACCAACTGGTACTGGGTGTTCGTTACACAGTATATGAAACAACAAAGGCAACAGAGACCCCCTTCCCAAAAGTTTGATATCATAAAGAGCTTGAAACTCTCCTATTCTCTTGCCAAGGCAGAAAAAAAAGAGTCTTGAGGGAAAGATCCCTATGATGCCCTCACATTGTTAGCAGTAGGTGTGTGCTCCAGTGCCTGAGGACGAGGAAAATCACACCCATGGAAGTAAGTTCTAAGATAGACAAGAATACTCGAAACTCCCTTCGAACATAGACTGACTCCAAGAGGAGGAGGGATCTACACGTTATCAAGGAACCTCTTCTCCAATTCTCTAAATGAAGCAGAGAGAGACAGTCCTGAAGGAAAACCCTGTGATGCTTTCCTCAGGTTAGCAGGTGGCACGTATGGCCCTACTCTGAGGATAAGGACCATTTCACCCCCGGTAATTAAAATTGCTTGTTCCCCCTGAGGAGGAAGGATCAATACTCTAATGAAGCACTTCGTAGGCAGCAGCAGATAAGGAAGTCCATGATCTGCTGAAAAATACTCTAGCTGGAAAGACATGTTCTAAACGAGAGCTAACAGAACACGACAGCACTCGACTTGGGGCCCTCCCAAAAGAATTCCATAGAATGGACAAGGAGAGTGGATGATCAAGTTCCTCTTTACCTGGAAAGTGCAAATACTCAATCCCTGGAGAAACCATTACCTGCAAACAGTATGTCAGAAGTATCTACCACAATGGGCTCATGGTCTGGCTGACCAAAACCTGGAGAAGCAATAGCCTAGTGAGCTCTGTCACTCCCTCGCGGAGATGTAGTGTGGCTTCAATTACAGTGTACACCCTATCCTTACCTGGCCTATAGAATTAGTGTTAGGTCACAGCCAAGACTACTCACCTGAAGACCATCATATTGTGCTCACAACCATTTGACCAACCTCAACAGTACAGGTCAAAGGATGAGAGCTAATACTTCTTTAGAAGAGGGAGACCAGTTTCCTAGGGACCAAGACTTTTCTTGTATGTCACGACAGGAACAATGAAGGTAGGAGCAATGCTCACCCTCACCTAGCCTACGGATCCACCTGAAAATACGAAGCCTAAGAAATGGTCTGCATCACTCCTTTAAGAAGGACAAGAGTGTACCCTAGAATTCCAAAGGAACTTTGGGAGATGCTTCCTGTGTAACTATTACTGCTGCTTCTTCCTTCTGATGAACATCTGAAAGAGAAGATAGTAGGGGAAATGAGGTGCCAGAGGAGGAAAAGAGAGCAAACTCACTCTTCCCTTGCTAACAGTTCTTTCTGGCTATAATAAGAGGTTCAGCAGTTCCTACTGATCAGGAACAGGGGTGCTACTTCTGAGTTTGCTGACACGAGTAACAGGAAAAATTTCTAGTCGAACAGCATACCTGTGCTTGGGTATGAGATCGAACTCCCCTCAGATCATAATAGGAGTGAAGGGTAATCTCAATCTCATCCTGGAAAGACTTCTAAGAGGTCATTCTAAGAGGCACTTAGGTGGACACGTGTGAACACGTAAGGATTGAACGAGTCCCTTTCGAAATAACATAAAGTTTTCCTCTCTGGAGGCTGTGTATGGGGCAAAAGACCCAACTGAACATGGCATGACAATTACCAGTTCAGCAAAGACGAATAAGGACTTGTGTCCATGTGACATCCCATGAAGAGAGGATGGGAGAGGACTGGAGAAGGTTGTAAAAAAGTTCCAGCGCAAATATAAGATTTTTTTACCTGCATCGCATATCCAGAGATGGCACCTGGAAGGAAGGTATGACATGGATTTGGATAGAGAGGGAAGGCATGTGCTTGGCAAGGTACATATCCCCCTACTGACAGAAGAGAACATAGGTTCCCCCCATCTTCTTCCGCCTAACACCCCTCCTGGACTAAGCTAGGAAGATGGGCAAGAATAGTTGGAGCAGGGTCCAACCCCCTCAGGAGGAAAAATCTGGTAGTGGTCATTGCTGAGATTTGGAGAAGGCCACAACCTTCCTCAAATCCAAGCCAACTGGCATGACTGCAGTCTCCCTCAAAAGACCAGAACCCCTGAGGAATACAGCATGGTGGATAAAGGAGTACTAATATACAGCACCCCCTTCCACCAATACCTCAACATCACCCTCCTGAGAGGTAGAGGACGAGACCAGCACCTATTCAATCCGTAGAGCAAATACAGTATGTCTATGCCCAAAAGATGCTATCATTCCTAATCATCCATTGGTCAATGGTACCTCAAGGCTATAGAATATG
Organism: Palaemon carinicauda; assembly: GCF_036898095.1. Taxonomy (NCBI): domain Eukaryota; kingdom Metazoa; phylum Arthropoda; class Malacostraca; order Decapoda; family Palaemonidae; genus Palaemon; species Palaemon carinicauda. The sequence continues at coordinate 129,527,760 of NC_090739.1, forward strand.
TGCTCGTCAACACATTATAGGTTTGTTTCAGCTCCCTATAATACAAACTCTCATATCCAAATTGGATAAATGTATAATTGGGAGGTAGATCCTGAATCAGGAAGTGATTGAGCTTGTTCCATTTCTGGGAACCAGTCACTGGTGCCATAAAGCAAGACCGGTACAGTGTAACCTCACTCTGGTGAATGAATGTGATTAGCCTGGCTTGGGTTTTGGAAGCCCAGCACGGACAAGTTACTGGACCGAATACTTCGGTAGAGAGTAAGCTATGGTTTTGAGCTTATGAGCATTGGGCCACAGCCCCTAAGCCATTGACCCATGGCCACCAGAAAATCACAAGAGGACAACATTCTTGAGGTGTCATCTTCTCAATTCAGGATACCAAACTATCCCTAAAAGAGAAGTTAGTGGCACTCCATATCCAGGTAAAAGAAGTGAGGAAGGGTCCCCAAACTCCTCCGACACCCGGTCAACGGAAAGGGGCTTTGCATCCCCAGCCAGCCTAGCTACTGAGGCTGTCAAGCCAGCCACCAGGGCTGCAGCACAGGATTGTGGATATCCAGCCAACCTGGCTACCAGGATAGACAGGCCAGTCACCCAGGCCTCAGCACGGGGCTGACAAATATGGCCATTTATATACTGCCAACCCAGCTACTGGAATAGGCAAGATAGCCACACTGGCCGCACCACAGAGCAGTATATAAGGTCGTGCATCCCGGGGACAAGCTGGTAGCCATCCATCTCCCCGAAAGAGAGGTGGTAACAAAGTTTTATGAGACTTCTTATAATTGGCCTCCTGGACTACTTTTTTTTATAAGAATTGTCAGAATCAGAATGGGAAGAGGAGAAGGAGTATAGCATCATATGATAGCATAGACTTAACCAATTGGCTATGAGTTGGTGTTCTATCCAGAAGAACCGATCACCTCATACCAGTGCAAATAGGGGAACGTACTGCACCGATCTCATCTTGCTGACCAACCCCAACAGCACCAGCCAGTGAGAAAATTCCGTAACGACTTGAAGGTGAACAGCAATAGTAACTACCCCATGCTCATGTCCGCTAACCAACCTCACAAGTGCTGGGCGGCGTGTGAGCTCTGTAGCTTTGGATTCTTAATGGCACAAGGTGTAGCGTAAATAATAGCCATATTGTGAACAATACTCCTTTGGCTTACCATACAGTGCTGAAGATCGGTCCTAACGTTCAGCTACAAATGATGAAAAAGCGATTCACACCAGGCTCATGCTCATAGTCACCAACAGACCCCAAAGATACAGTCCTATGTGTGAGCTCCATATTGACACAAAGTAGTAAAGTGTATGATAAACCTATTGTCCTAACATACGGAGCTGGAGGTAGGTCAGGGTAGGATTATAACACAATGCTCACAATCGCTAACTGACCCTGAAGGCAGCAGCCGGCGGGCGAGTTCTGTACAACACATAAAGAGCATTAGCGTAAGGAACAATCCTTCATACTGTCAGAGGAACAAGAAAGGTGGGCGTATTATTATTATTATTATTATTATAATTACCATTATTATTATTATTATTATTATTATCATTATTAGCATGAAAAAGGAACAGACTTAATGTGTTTCCCAAAAGCAAAGTTGCAATAAAGAATCACACCATAAATTTAAAATGAGTTGGATATATTTAAAGAAACATTATCAATGTATTGATCTGGATGTTGAGGAGCTTTTCCTAAGGTAAGCCTGAGTTTTCATCCTTCTTCTTCACCCAACCGTATGGGGGGGGGAGCTGATGAAGGTTCAATAGCTTGAGTAATGAGAAGAGAGAAGTCTACCAGATTTCTTTGACAATTAAGAAGATCCCAAAGGAAAAGAATGTCACTTTGGCTTCTTCATCTTCCTCGTCACCCACCAGTAACTACAGACATCCAAACATGACTCATAATTAGTAAAATCCTATATGCTTGTACCAGCATCTGTTTATACTTACATATTTAAATATTTTACATATAAAATCTCTAAAATTGCATAAAAAACAAAGTTCATCATAAATATAAGCTTGCTCACTTCTATAAAGCACCTATTCATTCTTTTCAATAAAATGACAAATTCGGAGATAATTTGTATTTTTCCTAACTATACAAACCTTAGCTATTTAATATGGGTTATTACTTTCGCGTAGCCGAAATGACGAGCCATTAGAATTTTAACGAGGGTTTACTACCCCCATCGCTAGTTAGCGGGGGGTAGGGAGGGGTAGCTTGCTACCCTCACCCTCACACACCTGTGTGATGAGCTCACTTTGCTTAGAGGTAGGACTTCACGGGGGACAGGGCTGGCGGGCAAGTTTGATTAAATAGCTAAGGTTTGTATAGTTAGGAAAAATACAAATTATCTCCGAATTTGTCATTTGTTCCGTAACTGAAATACAAACCACGCTATTTAATATGGGTGACTCAACCCTTAAGAAGGGTGGAAAAGTCCCAGCCATACTGGCTTTTGGCTTTGCCCGGGGACTCATTATCTGAGTGTGTCAGTACTCAACAATAAAGAGTCCCTGCACCTCGCTCGCACCTTGCTACACAAGGGCTGCGGCCTACATAAGCTGTGTGTGAAGGATTTTGTGTGACTCGTCCTAGGAAGTTGACCTGAAGCTCTTTAGATGGAAAACTTTAGGCTAGGACTTACCTAATACCACCTCGTCAGGGTATGGGGACGTGACAGTATTAACTTAATACTAGGAACACAAGGAAGCATGGTTAACCTGCAGTGGTTTGAGGTCAGCTATGCAGAGAACCCAGGATGCTGCTTTCTCCAAGGAAGGAGAGGAAGAAGAAAAGAATAAGGGCCAGACAAATCTTTTCATTCATGCAGACTAAGATCGGGTAACAATGCCCTCAACCCTCTGCTACCTGTCCATTAAGGAGCCTGAGGTTAGACCAGCTGTTGTGCAGCCAACACAGGGCCGGTAGAGAACGTATCGAGCCTCCTGTGTGTCACGTCTTGCAGGTAGTGGGCTGTGAAGGTCGTCTGACGCTTCCACGCCCCTGCTTGTAGAACCTGCATCACTGAGAAGTTCTCCTTGAAGGTCAGGGACGTAGCTACAACCCTGACATCATGCGCTCTAAGGCGACATGACGGAGGGGGGTCAGGATTCAGGGACAGATGGATCACCCTGCGAATCCATGCGGAGATGGTATTCTTGGTGACCCTCCTCTTTGTTCTCCCAGTGCTCACAAACAAAGCTTGCACTTGGGGACGAATGCAGCCGTTCTTTGAGATATAACCTCAGACTCCTTACTGGACACAGTAGGAGATGGTCTGGGTCATCTGTTACAGAACGAAGACTCGAAATCCAGAAAGAGTCGAATCGGGGATCCGGCACTCCCGGATTCTGTGTCTTAGCCACAAACTCGGAGACGAATCTGAACGTTACCTCCCTTCATCCCCTTGCATGGGCGATGTTATACGAGAGACCATGAAGTTCACTGACTCGCTTGGCCGAGACCAAAGCTAGTAGGAATACCGCCTTCCAAGTTAGGTGGCGATTTGAAGCCTGGCGAAATGGATCGTAGGGAGGCCTCCTAAGAGGCCTGAGAATTCGAACCATGTTCCTGGAGGAGGTCTCACTTCCGACTGAGGGCAGGTAAGATCGTATCTTCGTATGAGTAGGGAAAGTACCAGCGAGGAAGAAAAGTACGCTCTTTTGGGCCTGAAGGCTAGACTTAAGGCTGAGAGATAGCCTTTCATTGCCGAGACTGAAAGGCGTATTCTTCCCGCAAATGAATGAAGAACTCCGCTCTTGCTGGAATAGTGGTATCGAGTGGAGAGATACCCCTTCACGATTCCAACCACAGAAAACTCGCCACTTTGCCTGGTAGGCCCCTGCGGATGACCTGCGCAGGTGTCCAGACATCCCGTTCGCAACTTATTGCGACAATCCTCTCTTAGTGAGGAGATGCTGGATAGTCTCCAGGCGTGAAGTCGAAGCGAAGCCACGGCTTTGTGAAAGATGCTGGCATGTGGTTGTTTGAGTAGCTTGTGCCGCAGAGGGAGTTCTCCCGGAAGTTGCGTTAGGAGTTGCGGAAGGTCTGGAAACCATTCCGTGTGATGCCATAGCGTAGCTATAAAGGGTCATCAAGCGATTGGCCGATATTCTGGTCTTGTTGAGCACGCTCCTCATCAGACAGAACGGGGGAAAAGCGCACACGTCAGTGCTGTCCCACCGTTGTTGGAAGGCATCTTGCCAGAGTGCTTTGGGATTTGGGGCTGGGGGCAATACAGCGGGTGCTTGAAATTCAGCGCTGTAGCGAACCGATCCACAGTCGGGTAACCCCACAAAGACAGGACTTTGTTGGCCACTGGATGATCCAAGGACCACTCGGTACTCATTATCTGAGATGCTCTGCTCCAACAGTCGAGGAGCACATTCCCTTTGTCTGGAATGAAGCCAACCGATAGAGGCATCGAGTGGACTTCGGTCTATCTCAGTATCTCTACTGAGACATGGGATAGCTGCTTTGAAAAGGCACCTCCTTGCTTGTTGATGTAAACCACTACTGTGGTGTTGTCGCTCATCACACCATAGAGTGATCCGCTAGGTCTTTGTTGGCCCTGTTGAAGGGCCATGAAGAACAGCCTTCATCTCTAGCAGATTTATATGGAGGCACTTTTCCGATTCTGACCACAGGCCAAAGGTCCTGTGGTACAAAACGTGGTCCCTCCCTCAGAGACTTCCTACGCCTCTCAGCTGCCTGCTTCATGTCCTTAGGCTCAAACAGGTTCGTTCCCATAACGAAGAATGTCTGAGCCTGAGGATTTGGTGCTAAAGGACTCCCGGTATTTCTTTGGAGTCCTTGACTCCCTCCCAGGAGGGATGCAGGACTCCAGCAACGACGGAGGCAGGCTCTTCTCTATCTTTATTCGAGAAAACATATCGCGCGAGGTGGGGTTTCCCTCAATGGTGTGATTGGGGAACGTCTCACCTCCCGTGGCTCTCCTGAGGGCAGGAAAACTTCGTCCGAAGGTGAAGGAGAAAAGTCTGAGGGGGGAGAGTACCTGTCTCGAAGACTTACGAGAGGACAGCTACGTCCTCGGAGAAATTACCTCGTCCGAACTACTCTTTTCCTCCTCGGGGAAGTGGTTGCAGCCAAGGATTTGAGGCTCCATTCAGAGAGAACGGCTTGAAAGCCTGTGCTATCGCTCTGATTAGAGTCCCAAACCAGGCTTCCGGCCGACGGTTGCGCTGTCAGACACTCCCTTTGGAGGGGAAGTCCCCTGTAAAAAGATAAGGACAGCATGTCCCTGGACTTTTCTGGAACCTTCCCCCCTCTGGCGACCTTACAGCACGTTGTCCGGCAGCCTTGCGCGAGGGAGGGTATTGGCGCTTGCGCTAGGGAGAGCGCCGGCGCTCGCGCAATGGGAAATACCTGGGGGTCGCGCGCGAAAGACTGTTGAAATGCTCGCGCGTGCGCGCACGTGGGCGAGACGTCATAGGGTGCGCAGGAATCATATTGACAAGCAGGATCAGAATGAAAAGCCCGTATGGACCAGAATGTTGGGATGCGCGCGCGTGAGCGCGTAGAAGACCATCCACGGGTTTGCGCGAGGAAGAGATCGTCGGCGCATGCGCGCGTAAAAAGATCGTAGGCGCTTGCGCGCGCAAGAAGATCGTAGGCACTCGCGCGCGTAAGAAGATCGTCGGCGCTTGAGCGCGTAAGAAGATCGTCGGCGCTTGAACGCATAAGAAGATCGTCGGCGCTTGCGCGCATTAGAAGATCGATCGCGGACGATCGTCGGCCCATACGCGCGTATGAAGATCGTCAGCGCTAGCGCTCGAAAGAAGATCGTCAGTGCTTGCGCTCGAAAGAAAATCGTCAGCGCTTGCGCTCGAAAGAAGATCGTCAGTGCTTGCGCGCCAATAAAATTGACGATCGTCGGCGCTTACGCGCGTATGAAGATCGTCAGCGCTAACGCTTGAAAGAAGACCGTCGGCCAAGAAGATCGTCGGCGCTTGCACACATAAGAAGATCATTGGCGCTAGCGCGCGCACGTGTAAACGCGTGCGCGCGCTTGTGCGCTAGGATGAGGGATCAGCTGACAGGACGATCAGGAACTGGGATGTGTCCTGAAGAGAGAGGGCATCCCCTGAAGAGGACCAGGCAGGTCTGCTTCAGAGTCCAGAGCCGACGATCCACACTGGAAGTACTGCTTGATATTCCGAGGAGTGGTCTCTATGAGAGACCTCTCCCGCAAACGGGAGAGGTGCCCTTCGTAGAAGAGACTTGGAGACACTGCAGGCTGAACCACTGGTGAGCGCCTGTGCGCTATCTCAGGAACTCCAACGATGAGCGCCAATGCGCAGGGAACGTTGGCAAGCAGTGCCTGGAACAGGGTGTCTCTGAATAGCAGTCTCAGGAACAGCAGGACCAGCAGGTGAGCGCTTGCGCGCAGGAGAACGTTGGTGCGCATGGGATACCTGGCGCTTAAGGGACTTACTCACAATGTGAGAAAACCCCCTTTGCCCCGAAGGGATCGGTGTCCGTTGGATAACGGGGGGCGTGGACACCCACAGCGCATCGGCAGCCAGGAACGGAGACGCCAGGTCAGCAGGTCTAGGAGAACGAGACCCCGAAGGATCAGAGGACTAAGGGCACGAGAGACCAAAGGCCTAAGGTAGCCTGAGTTGCGAGACCCCAAAGGGTCACCGCAAACGAGAAACCGAAGTTTCCCTGTCACTAAACACCGAAGTGTAGGAGTGACTAAAGTTACAAGAGCCCAAGGTTCTGCGTAACTAATGTTACGAGACCCGAAGGGTCAGCGTAACGGGAAACCGAAGTTTCCTTGTCAGTAACCACCGAAGTGTTAGTGACTAAAGTTACGAGAGCCCACGGGTTCTGCGTAACTAATGTTACGAGACCCCGAAGGGTCAGCGTAACGAGAAACCGAAGTCTCCCTGTCACTAAACACCGAAGTGTTAGTGACTGAACAGCAAGCTGGTCTAATCAGGAACAATCCTCCGAAGAAGAGTCTCTATGAGTGGCCTCTCTCGCGAACGAGAGAGGTGAACACTTCGTAGAAGAGACTTGAAGACACTGGTGATGTTGCCCCAAGCGCCGTAGGGTCAGCAAGCTGACCTATAAGGAGCAATCCTCCGAAGGGGAGCCCTTATGAGTGGCCTCCCTCGCGAACGAGAGATTAAAGACTGAACCTGCAGCTGCTCAGCCCTTTGAGCATAGCTACAGAGGAAACCGCTTAGCCCCAAGAGCATAGTCACAGGAAGTTCCATGGACCGACCTTGCAACCGCTCAGCCCCTTGAGCATGGCTACAAGAGCGGTAGCTCAGCACCAAGCGCAACCGCCTAAGGACCAGGAAAATTAAGGTATGAGAAGTTCTCCCAGCAGGGGGAAGATCTCACACCTAGGAAGGGAACCTCCCTCGAAAGGGAAGTTACCTACCCCTGGAGGCGAACCTCCTAATCGTTCTAAGATGAACTGAAGAGCTGACAGTTGTCACGGGAGAACTTCTAAGAGAAGGGATAACGCCCATGACGATGTCCTAGAGATACGGCAGCGACAGCAGACTCCCCAGGCATAAACAGGACAGCTCTGCTTCGTTGGCACACTTCAGTCAAACGAAGAAAAACTGCATAGTTAACTGGGAAAATAAAGTTAAATAATTATTTAACAGAAATTCCCCCGGGAGGAACTCCGCACAGTAACCCCGAGGGAATAGCAAAACATAAGAATTAAAAATAAAGTATGCGCCCTCCTCCCCCACTGACATTCACGGGAGAAGGGGGAGGGCAGAGAACTTAACAAAAAAACAGAATTATAACAATCATAATTATGTAACTGATTTTTTAATGTTCACAAATAGTAAGAGCCACTGAACCCCGAAGGGAAGTGTTCCCCAGAAGCTGAAAAGTTAAAAATACAATTAGATTTCATAAAAGTAATTGAGGCAAATAAAAACGGAAAGCAACTCATCCCACAACGGGAAAGAAGTTTCCTTAGTAGTACGTAGTAGTAGTAAAGGGTGAACGACCTCGAGTAGAGAGAGAGAACGTAGTCAAACTAAACTCCCACATTCCCTTCGCTGAGAATCCAAGTTCCCCGTAGGAAAGGAGGAACAGCGAAGATAAAAGATGAATGAATAAAGTCCAGCGATGACGATTCCCCACGGCAGACGAATTAACGGAAAGCCGAAGGAAACGACCGAAGGACCAAGGGGGAGAGGCCGCGCCCCATGAAGAAACCGCGGTGGCCTAGCACTACCGGTGTCGTTGTCGTACACTACCACACAGCACAAACACTGAAAAGAAAACTTACTACATTTCTATACACAAAAATATATACATATACATAAAGAATGTTTACTGTACTGTATATATATATATATATTACCCGTATAAGAAAAAATAAGTAAAAAGACAAAAAGCATTAATGGCTGTCAAAAAGCGAGGGTGAGAGCGGACACGTCCGCTCACCGCCCGAGCCAAAGTAAAAGGGAGCTCATCGTACAGGTGTGTGAGGGGGGGGGGAAAGAGGGTTAGCAAGCTACCCCTCCCTACCCCCCCCCCAACTAGCGATGGGGGTAGTAAACCCTCGTTAAATTTCTAATGGCTCGTCATTTCGGCTACGCGAAAGTAATAACCCATATTAAATAGCGTGGTTTGTATTTCAATTACGGAACAAACTTGCTTTTCACATATTATCACTAATAGTTACGATAATGTAACTTTACAAGAACTGTAACTAAATCAGTTGAGAATATCCTCATCCTTCACATGACTACAAGTATTTATCATAAATAAAAGTAGATAGTGACCTAAAACAGTAAATGTTTTAAAAGAAATATAAATGGTCATTCTTCACTGGCTAAGCTGATTTAAGTCATGAACTAAAAAACTAATATCCGACACAGAAAAGATTACCATAATCACATTGAAATTGGTCACTCTTCTTAATCTTCTGTATATCCATTAATTTACTTTTGAGACAGACGAATAACATTTACATTATAAAAGACTCTAAATTTTGTACAAACTGAACTTGTATTTGCATTTGAAAAAATAAGAAAAAGGCTTTCACTCAATACATGAATGACAATGGCCACTTACAGATGAACATTCGAGGAGACTGTTTTGTAACTTTGACACAAAATGTGCCTGGTGTGACAGACTCATCCTGAAAGCAATCTACAGGGATATGCGTCCTTTCATCAAATCTTTTGTAAGCTCCACACAAATCTTCGCCTTCAGGATCCTCATCGCTGGAACACTGATAACACTTGATGGCATAATCTGAAAGAAAAGTTCCATGTTAAAGTGCATTGGTAAATGATAGGTAAAGAACATTAAACTAAAAACATTAGTAAAATCCTCAAAAACTAGAACCATTTGTCCAATAAGAAATATGACAAATTCGGATGTAATCTGTATTTTTCCAAACCTGAGCTCTTTACTATGTATAAATGTTGGTGCAAGCTGGCAAACAGCTATAAAACTTTTAACAAGGTGTCAACATCAATACCAGTTGTTACCAGTGGTAATGGGGGAGGGGGAGTACTGCCCTCCGCCAGCTTACTCATACCTTCTTCACTTTGATTGCAGATTGGACTTTCTCCGGAGGGTAAGTGTTGGCAGGTAGAGTATATGTTAACAGCTCAGAGTTGTACAGTTAGGTAAAATACAAATTACTTCCAAATTTTTTATTTAATCCTACATGAATATAAACCATTCACTCATTTCTTAGGTGGGTGGAAATACCCTCTAACAGGCTGAAACTTTTGACCTGAGATCCCTGCATCCGAGCATGATGATGCGAGGGATGATCATCCTCACCCATCATAAACCGATGGCCTGACAATACCAGTGGGTTAACGGACGTATGAAAGTGATCATAAGCATAGGAACATAACTGTGATTGTCATGGTCTATGTATAATTCACAGGTTTGTGAATCTAAAGTACTTGCATCACAGAAGTTTTTTTGAATCTGTACATACTGACAAGCAAGTGCTTGATTCGTGGGTGAGATTCTTGAATTCTACTACGTAGCGCCTCAGTCCTCTTGCCGTACACAAAAGCAGACAACCAGGATTTTCGGTTCATAATTTGAGTCTAGCAACAAACTTGGGAATGAAGCTACCAACACTTGCCCCCATACCCAAAAATGAGTGACATCGTAAGTGAGACCATGTGGGTCACTAAGCCCTTAATGGCGCTTATAGTGAGAAGAATCATTTCCTGAATTATATCACAGTTCAAATCACAAACAACTCCTATCCGGGAACAGACAATTTTCCACATAGGAGATCTCATTTCTTACTGAGGACAAGCCTGTTCAAACTGCATGAGAATGGACAGCTCTAACGAGGAGGAAATAGCAATCCCTTTGAGTCTAAAGACTTACCTTGAGGCTGAAGGATAGCTTTACTACTGAGATTGAGCAGAGTTTTTCCTCAGAGAAAAAAGGTAAGAATTCCATGATAGGGGTAGTGTGAAACTGAGTAGAAAGACATCCCCCTTTCATGATGCTGACCACACAAGATCGCCTACTTTGCCTGGTAGACTGAGGTCAGGGACCTCCCCAGGTAACCAGACATGTTTTGTTATTAGTGTACTGTAGTTGCATAAACCCTCTCTCACTGAGAATATGCTGGGTGCTCACCATGCAAGAAGTCGTAGGGATCCCACAGTTTGATTGTAAATCTAAGCATGAGGTTGGTGTAGAAAGTTGTGGGAAGAAAGAAAACTCCCTTGGAACCTCTATCAGCAGCAAAACAAGGTCAGGATACCATTCTGTATATAGCTATAACAGGATATCCACATCATGGATAGATATGATGCAAATCTTATCCTGATCACGAATTCCTCATTGGGCAGAATGGTGGAAACCATTAGATGTCCCAGCTGTCCCACTGATGTTGGAAGGTGGCCAAAAGTGCTACCTATGTGTCCGGTATTGGCAAAGTGTACATTTTTCGTCAAGAACAGGTTTACGTCGACTATTGACATAAGTCAGGGGTCTGTAATTGTGAGTTCTAGCCGGAAGTTTATAAAACTCCTGGAGGAACTTTTAACTAATGAGGTGTTGATCTACCTTGTCCTCTAGGGTGCGTTGATCGTAAACTAGCTTGTGAAGTTCTGGCAGGAACATGTTGTGCATCAGCATTGTTATGTTGCGGAGGAATACTCTCAGGCGTTAAGATGGCAGCACGTTTCGTGACATCATGATGCTTGGGGATGACAACCAGTTTGGACATGTTGGCCTGCCCGGGTGCGGAGAAGTTGCCTCATGCGCTGGGATAGCTGCACGATAAGTAATGTTATCACACTTAAACACAGTGGCACGTACAGACTTGTTATTCTGAACTTTCTGTCAGGCTGATTTGTTAATAGCTAAAACGCTGGGGATTAAAGAAGTTTTGATATATTCGACTTCAGTGTTATCAGGCTTGGAGGGAGATACAGGTTTAGAGAAGCTTGGTGTTTCCAAGTCTTAGGGTGTGGACACTGCCGAAGCGGTCCGACCACCCTCCCAATAAAGAGAAGATATGTCATGTGATGCATCCTGGGAACTCTTTAGAGGAGATCTCTGTCGAGGACCCCTGGGCATATGAGGCAGGCCTTGCTTATTAATTCAAACTGGAGACTGATAATAAAGGTCATTCAATAAGGATGCTTTGGTAAGGGGGGAAATGGCCGGCTCTACTCTAAGGTTACGATGGGAGCTCAGCGATGCTTTCACAGCTCTATACTTCCAAGAGCGGAAAGATCTTATCTGTATAATCTGACATTCAGTATAAGGATCTCTACTCAACACACTTGTAGGGGCTGAGGGAGATCTAAGCATAACACGGTAATCAGAGACCGATGGTACTGCTATAGCATCCGGCTCAGGGAGCACAGCAGCCATAGCCAGATGATCCGCTATAAGAACTGGTTCAAGCTCATACAATATTGTACATTATCAATAGTGTACTGGGTGATAAAACACTGACAAAATTACAATGGCCGTCATCATCCATGACTGGAGTATTAGTGGGTTCCTGACACAAAGGAACTGCTTGGGGAATAATGTTCGCTGCAGATGCTATCTTTCGTTTCTTGCCACTACTGGCAGAAGACAAAGAAGGAGAGCGATCTCTCTTAGATTGTTTCCTGCAGCGACAATGATATCTCTTCCACTGGGAAGGCAGCCACTGCCGACAGTACTCACATGATGTTCCACTGAACATCTTTTACCCCAGCAAGAGAGACTAAGTGAGTGCGGATCAACTTCTACCCGACTCATGGATGTACCACAGGGGTATCCCTCACGGCCGGTGCATGAACGCATAGAATTCGACTTGCACACTTGTAACTCACAAATAATGATAGATACACAAGTGACGGTGAATATTAAGGACACAAGAGATACAAGCACTAAGCACTGTAAGGGTAAGACAAGGGCGGGTGTGGATGTCTGATCGCAGAGAAGTTGAGGTACATCCCCTTGACTTCATGACCAGGAGTGTTGTGGAGGAAGCCTCATGAGCAGGCGTTCTACACCGCATGCGCAGTGGTTGACTAGCAACTAAGTATGATGCAATCAAACCAATTTTCTTTGATTGTTTGGTCACAGATAAAACAAGACTAGGAATAACCCATATGAATGACCAAGAAGTTTGTATCCGCGAAGGAATAAACCTCTTGCGTTCTGATCTGAAGCCCTGGGTTCTCTTGAGGTAGCATCTTAGTTCCCTCACAGGACAGAGAAGCATGCCATCCCAATTGCTAGTTGCAACTTTAAGGGAAGGGATGGGGAAAGATTCAAACATCAGATTGTGGGTTGCTTGGTTTTGTGCCTTAGCCTTGTACAAACTTAGGCACAAAGGATATCAAAAACTCCTATGGAATGACTAATACATACAATATTCCATATAGTTTGCATACCCTTTTCCCATAGGCAAGTGCCAGCAAAAACAGTCTGAAGTGTAAGACACCTGTCCAATGCCCTTCTCAAAGCTTTGTACGGCAAGCAATGGAAGACAGGCGAGAACACAGGAAGGTCCCTTGGTGGACAAGATTGCTCGAATCTCCTCATCAGCATGGACAGTTTCCATGAGAACGAAAGGTCCAGGCCTTTCAGTCTCAAGACTTGGCCCTGTACCGCAGAGACTAAGAGGAGCTTCTCTTGGCAAAGATAGACAAAGAAATCAGCTATTAGTTGCAGAGAAGCAACACCAATTGCAGATGGTCAATTTTCCCTGATAAACAGCTGCAGAGGATCTACAGAGGTATACATACATCTCCTATGCAGTCCCTCATGAACAGCCTTTCACTCGGAGAAGATGCTGGATAGTCTCCACCCATGAAGTGACAGGGAGGCCCCTGAGCTGTGGAACCTCTGCATGTGTGGTTGACAGGGAAGATTGGGCCACTGGAGTAGTTGCACCTGTACCTCAACTAGAAGCATCAATAACTCCATAAACTATTTGGCTTGTGGCTACTTGAATGACACCAAGGTTAGCCCGACGTTTGAAGTTGTCAGCATCTTGTCGAGTAATCATCGAATCAGGCAGAAAGGAGGAAATGCGAAAGCATCCAGATCGTCCCATGAATGTTGAAACGCATCTTCCAGAGTGGAACACGTATCTGGGAGTGGAGGACAAAACATTGGAAGTTTCTTGTTTAGGCACATTGTGAACAAGTCTATCGTTGGGAACTACAACAGGCAAGAAACCTTCGTTACGCAGGGAAGTAGGGACTACTCTGTACCTACCACTTGCCCCTGGTGGTTGAGTGTGTCCACCAGTACAGTACATTCTTCTTGTCTGGAATGTACCAAGCTGACAACTCTACTTTGTTGTCCAAAGCCCAAGTGAATGCCTACTTTTCCAAGTCGCAAATACGTTTGGACACCGTCCCTCGCTGCTTGTTGACATAAACCACGACAATAGTGTTGTCGCTTACCAACAATGAGTGCCTTATCAAACTGTCAGAAAGATGGCAATGCTCGAAGCACAGATTGTATCTCCAACAGGTCAATAGGCAGGCTCTTCTCGTTCTTGGACCAGAGCCCTGAAGTGGTATTGTTACTCACATGTGCATCCCCATACTGTACCTCCTTTGATGCATCCGTGAATAGCAGTATTACTGGTGGTAGTGTCTAGTGGGACTCCCTTGGTGAGGTTCGGTGTCAATGACCTCAGATGTCAGGATGCCTGAAAACTTTAAATCAATCAATCAATCAATCATCGACGAATCACCACTCAAGATCATCCACTACATCTTCTTCCACCGGTACCTGAAAGTGAGGAGGATTACTGGCAGCTGACTGGTGTCACTTCAAACACCAATTAAGTGATCTCTGGTGGAGACACCCATGAGGCAAGAGCTTCTCCTGCGATGAAAGTTGTTGATGCGATCGTCTGATGGAAAGAGTCTCGCTGCTGCTGTACCTATCAACATACCCAGATACTCCATTCATCTCTTGGGCAGATGACTTAACTTCTGCAGCTTGATCACAATCCCCAGATTGAGACAAAAGGCAAAAAAGTGTATTTAGGTGCTGAAGCAACCATCTCCTTGAGGATGACAGGATGAACCAGTTGTCGAGATATCGCAGAATGCGAATCCTGTTCGAATGGGCCTATGCTTAAGACTAGTGTGAATACCCATGTGAACACTTGGGGAGTGTTCAACAGTGCAAAGCATAATACCTTGAACTAATACCCGACTCACTGGAGGATGAATACCAGGTACTGAACTTTCTGCCAGAAAAACGGATTGGTATTTGAAAATACGCAACCTTCAGATCAGCTGAGAGCATGAAGTTGTCCTTCCTCATGGCAGCACAGAACGTACTTGCAGTCTCCATCCTGAATGGAGGGCTTTTGACAATTCCAGAAGATACGACTGGTACGTCATCGGAGAGCGAGTGAAGAAAGGAGGAGGGTTGATGAATAATCTGTACCATATCACTGTCATGTTTCCCAACTGCTTCACAGGTATTCCCCTACTCGTACATATAGAGTTGGAGCTCCCCAACCTCGAATGGCTCTGCCTCCCTTCCTGGCATGACTCAGTTGGAAGCAAAAGGGGGGAGCTTTCTCCCAGCCCGTTCCCAAGGCAGAGGATCCTGGAGCCGCAGATCTTGATCTGGGGTTTACCATTGTCTTCTTCGGGTCTGCTTTACTGGGTTGAGAGGAAAATGTTCTTTGGGCAGTTAATCTTGAAGGGACATAGCCTTTAAAGTTCAATGCCCTATGGATGGGCGACTCGTGACTCTCCTTCCTCCACTTTTCAACAGTTTTCTCAATCTTTTCTGCTGGGAAAGGAATCCAGCTATCCAAGATCGGTGCATTGCTGATTGCCCACGATCGATGCGTTCCTGATTGAGAGTACCAGTTCCTGTCCCTCCTGGTTGGAGAAATGTGAAGCTACAGCATCTCTCTAATTTGTCCACTGGTTGGCTGACTGATGAGCCAAGAAAGTCATTGCCTATGACCCTGAGAACACAAGGTCAGGAATTTTGTCACCATCTCAGAATCTGACAAAGCCTTGGATGAAGTGGAGAACTCTAAGGCTCCTGACCCGTGGTCAATTCAGCTAGCGGGTATGAAATCAATGTCAATTCCATGGCCATGGATTTGGCGGCAGAGAAGGTTGTGCCCTCATATTTCAGTCTGTTCGCTGTCAAACCTGTGGTCAGGGCCATCATCGCAGGATCTATCACAGCACAAGCTTGGTGGGCCTACTTGATAGAATTTAATTTTTAGGTCTGGCGACCTGAGAATTTACTTAAACAAGTGCATTTCTTGAACAGTACCGACCATGTTGAGCTCAAGGCCTGGCCTCTAGGTTTAAAGGGCAGCGAGGTGACGATAAATCTCCGTCATCCCACCCTTGATTGGCTCCGTGGATGACTCTCCATGTTTCCCCACCTCGATGAGAACTTCCTCTCCTCATCTTACCTACCTGAGGGAGTATCTTGCCTGGGGGAGCCATCCCGTGTCTCGAGGTGTTCTGTGAGACTGACCGATCTTTTCCTTGAGACAAATCTCTTGAACGAGAAAGGTCTTGGATTGAAGGGCATGCCTTAGTATTGGGCTTTGACTTAAGACTTTTGGCTCTCAGAGGAGACAGGCAACGTGGCTGCGATGGAATCTTGATCTTGGGTAGACGAGGACTTATGCATTCTATCTGATGATCTCTCCATCTCGTAGAGAAGAGAAGCCCAAGATGGTAACCCTGTAGGATTATTTTTCACAAGATTCATCTTCTGAAAAGAGGTAGAATGTGTCAGCCACAAGCGGTCGTTGGGCATCCCCATTTGCAGCAATAACCCCTGAGGGTTCTGTCTTATAAGCCTTATTGTACTGTTGCTGGTTTCTAGTTCCATGGAGATCGTATGGGTGAGCACACATGCGCAACCCAAGTAGCTCATGTCAGCCCCTTTCTATGGGATTGTTAGCAACCACCTGCAGTTGCGCAGACCTCGTCAGAGAGGAGGATCTTGCTCAAGCACCTCGCTAAAGCTTAGTGTCAGGTGAGCTGTGTCTCATGAAACTGATTAGTTTTGCATAAAAGGGTTTGCTCACCCCAACATGCAAAGAACACCAACACTAACCAGGTTCCCAGAAGAGATTTGCAAGTATTGTCTTACAAACTCTGTGTATGGTGGGGCAAACGTTGGCATTGACTTGCTACTGTAAAGATGGGTAAAGGTAAGGTGGTAAGCACCTCTGGGTGATGTCTCTGCGATTGCGCGTAGCTCGTAATTGAGGCAACAACTAAGCTGAAGCTCTGCACGTTGGCGAGTAAGATCCCGCAAACTCACTATGAGCAGTACGGCGAGAAACCTGGATTGCACGCAGACCTTCGTCAAGCAAAGGAGTTCGCCCACTCACTGGATGGGTGCGCAACATTGCGCATGAATTCTCTGTGAGACTAGGGTCTTTGCTAACAAGCACTGACGCACCAAGAAGCAAGGTACTCATGTCCGTCATACCTCCTACCAGAGGAGGTATTCGCTCGCAAGGAGACAAATAAGGCTGTGCTGAACTTGTAGAACAGCAGATTCTTCCTCGTACGAAATAAAAACCTAGAGGCGCAAGTCCCGAAGGACTTGGCCTCACAAATCTCCATGAGCTTGTGTTGGGCACGATGTAGGCAATAACACTGAAGTATTAAAGCCTAGCCTACAAGACTCATAGATGGGAGAGGCAGTGACAGCAAGTGGTCAGCAGGCATCACCATCTACAGCAATGACCCCAAAGGGAAATTACTCACGAGACTCATTGTGACCTGGGGGCATGATGGGAGAGGCAGTGACCGCAAACATCACCATCTGTGGCAATGAGTCCAAAGGAAGTTGCTCATGAGTGGCTACGCTCCGAAGAGCTAGAGTGAGGCATCAACGAATCGATTACATACTAGTGGAAGCCCATGGGGGGAGGACCACTCTGACGAAGGGCGCTTTTCCCACGATTGACATGACTGCCCGACATCTAGAGGCAGACCTCCGAGCAGTGCGCTCTGCTTTCCGTCAACGTGTTGTAGACAGTTTGGGTTGAAGGTCGGCAACGTGCTTTGCCTGTGAAACATAACCAAGCTAGTTTCTGGGTTCACCCCGAAGGGATCCCCCGACTAGTAACCAACCCCAATGTAACCAGTCTCCAACTGCTCTTATTCCTATGCCGGAGCTGCAGGAGCCTTTGGAGAGCAGCTGCACTTAAGGGCATGAGAACTCTATCAGTGCATGACCTCCACAGTCTCGGAGGAAAGACCATGGTCAACCCGTGGGGAGGCAGATGTGCGCTCTTGCTATGCCTTTAACTATAGCACACTTGAAAGTCATTCCTTGAACAGGGAGACCCAAACGCTAGAAGCGACAGTGTCCAGAACTAAGGGGAGTCTGGGGTTAATTAATTATTGTTCTACTCGTCCGTCCTCTGAAGGAGGCCGAACGATCAGAAACTTCTGGTCCAAAGCCAGTTTATTAATGGTTAACAGGAGAGGGAGACAGAACATCTATTTACTCCCAAGCCAAAATAAAAAGTGATGTAATGTTACCAGTTTGGGGATGAGCGAGGTGGTCGGTCTACCACCCACAACCCCACGCAAACTGGTGGCGGCTAGTTACACCTCAATAAAAGTCTAATGGGTAGTTTAAGCAGTCGCTGAAATATATCCTAGGTAAAGAGAGAAAGGGTTTGTATATAAAGTAGTGCCGGAACAAATATGAAATTACAATAAATTACCAAAATATACTGACGCCATTTTAGAGATATCCTCTTGTAGCGCTTCTGAAGACATCCTCTTGTAACGCAGTCATAAGAGAACTTGAAAGGAAGGGGAAGGAAATGGCTTTTGTGAAATAATAACCAGGATCTTATGCATAAATACTTGACGCTCTCAATCGGTACAAATAGCCAGCTAATGGTTACATCATGCATAAAATAGAAATCTTCCCACAAACTAAAAGAGCGTGAGCAACTCCTACAAAACCCACCGGCACTCTCCAAAAGCAAACAACATCAGCAATGTTCACAAGTTATTAAGGTCCAGCACCCAACACTTATATAGAGAAACACGCCAAAACAGCCAGCACTCATCAATTCCTTATTCAGAACTGAATTCATGTTTAGCTAGAAATTAAAGTACCACACTGTATGTTTACCTTCTGATTGTAAAGTGTAAAGTAGGACTGACCAGATCAGCAGACCACAAGCTAAACTAAATGAATTAGGGTCACTGGGAGAGTGACACAATTGAACACACACAGTATTAAAATATTTTGAAATATCCTGAACAAAATTTATTATCAAATACAGTATACAATACTGCGATATGGTTGAAATTGTGCAAGATACCTGTAGTACATGCAACTGCCGTTATACAAATTACTCAAGCCATACTCAATTAATTTCATTACAACTACCAGTAAAGCCCAAACACAGACCCAGTCAGCTACAGTATAAAAGATAAGATTAAAATTACCGCTTTCTTTATAAAATCGAAACCTTTCAGAACAACGGTATTATCATAGTATAGTACAACATTAGTTAGGGTTTTGGAAATAACATCAAACATCTCTTAAAACCCACTAATCTGAACTGCATGACCTATAGTAGACAACTACTAATAATCCATAAGCTTATTTTTGCTAAAAATTCCTGTATTACTCTTACAGTTCTATATTATACTAAGAATTGTTTTGATCTGCACCCCTACCATGATAAGCTCCTGAGTACCATTCATAAAATTCCTGACAAGTAGTGCTCCAGTCCCAATTTAATTTCCAATTTTCAGCATTAATAGCACTGGTAGACATTTGCAATCTCCAATCCGTGGTGTTTTCACTGCCATATAACTTTTCTTGGCAAGTGCTACCTCCAAGACTGATGCCAACAATTTGAAACAGTTCTAGTTTGGATCTCATTTGGTAAAGATGTCTTTACTGTATTCAAAATAAGTGGTTATTTCCCTTTCAAAAGGAATAAGAGAAGTTACCTATGTATTCACAGGTGTTTTGAACAGTTTTGATAACTTTAGTCGTTAAAAAAACATATTTCAAGTTTAAAGGATTGGTTAAACTAGAAAATACATCTAAAGAAAAGTTTCAGAAGGGAAGCCGGTCGGCAAGTAAATGCAGCAACTAAGGGAAAGGAGGTCTAAGGGGAGTCAAAGCCTGCCAGTACATATCAGTACATAAGGATACTGGACCTAGGTTAGGTTTTAACTTTGTGATTAATTCCTTTTTTAAATAAGTTTTTTAATCATAACTTCTAGAATTTTAAAAGGTTTCCGAGCCTTTGTATTTCGTTGGGACAGACTACATACCCATGATTAAACAGACACAGAATAATAACTAACCTAAAGTAGTTAAATTATTAGGTAAAATCATATCAACAGATGGGGAAACATTTCAAACAGAAAATATGTTTTCCTGTAGTAAATAACGTGATACACCCGAATTTGACCTTCATTTCAACCATACCCCGGGTTCCCACTGGGGTCCGCCATTATCAACGGATATAGGTATAATTATTTCACTAAATATTTAATGGCGGTGTAAATAAATGTCCTTTTCGAAGAAAACGGGCCTTTTTCTGTAGGAAAAACCTGTTTGGGGGTGTATGTATGATAGCGGCTACCTATATGTATTATTATGTCTAACTTAGAATACGGTAGTGTAAGGGGGTCGTTAGCCCTCGCTAAGTAAGTAGGTAAGAACACAAATTTGTAGGTTAGGTTAGGGGGGAAAGTTGAGGTTACTTGGTCTATTTTCAATCAACGTGTGAGGAACTAGCCGCTGATATACAAAGGCTCCCCTGTTTGGTAGTAGGAAAGTTTTCCTTGTCCAAAACTATACTAAAACCAATTACCCTAAGGTTCCCCACCTAACCTAGGGCTTATCCTTACCTACTTAAATACCAAGTGGACTAAAACCCCCTTAGACTGCCATACCTTGCTTATCCTGTCCCAACAAACTACATTTATCCCTTATCTGAGCTAGTTTATTATCCAACCCTAAGGTAAAATCAAAATATGGGCCTGGTACAAGAAGCTACTCCTACCTTCCTCCCATTGCCGTAACTTATACCAGTCGGAAAATTTGTACTAGCCTAATAATAGAACAACATAGTTTTACATACTTGTTGGCAATATAAACAGAATTACGGAAACAAGAAGAAAACTTTCTGTGGGCCTCATCTTCAGGTAATTTCCGGGCGTTAATTGACTTCAGGTACGTTGTTATTTTGCTTTCATTCAACTGTTTACAAATTTCCAAGGTGTGTTCTGTGTCCGATCGTTTCAGAATAATTCATATGAGTATAAATTTAATATTCATACTGTAACTGTTATTTAAGTATACATATAATATTATTTATGTATTCTATTACTCAAATATTTATAATATATTCATTCTTTACATTACTTTACATTATATGATAAATATGATGGATGGATAAGTAGTTTAAGTCAAAGCCAAATGGAAACAAACGCTGTTCGTTGAGTAATATGGAGGGGTCTGTGTGATTGTGTCCGATCGTTTCATAATATTTCTTATGATTATAAATTTAAGATTCGTCCTTTAACTGTAATTTAAGTTTATATATATCAGTATTTATAAATATTAATTCTCTTTTATCTATAATATCTTTCTTTTCTATAATAGATAATAAATATGATGGATGGAAAAGCAGTTTAAGTCAAAGCCCAACGAAAACAAACGCTGTTCGGTGAGTAATATGGTGGTAATACTCTGATAATTTGTATATTTTTTCTTAAAGCATATTGAAAAATAAGCAAAATACTAAGATATTAATCTCATGAGTATTCATTTAGGGGTTATAGCTTTTTTATCGATGCCTTTATTTCAGATAGACTTTTCGATGACGTCAAACATTCAAATATAATATTTCCTTTGTGTTTTTACTAACTTCTTAGTAGGTAGTGTACCTCAAAATTACTTGTTTTGTCGATACATTTCTTATTTTAATAGTTGTACTCAGGTAAGTATTAGTTATTGATTTATACTTCTTATAATCTCCATATACAAGAATTCTGTTCAAACAGAGTAGGAAAGCTACAACCCCAGTTGGAAAAGCAGGATGCTGTAAGCCCAGGGGCTCCACCAGGGAAAATAGCCCAGTGAGGAAAAGAAAAAAGAAATAATTAAGTATTTTAAGAATAGTAACATTAAAATAAACATCTCCTATATACACTATAAAAACTTTAACAAAACGAAAGGAAGAGAAATAAGGTAGAATAGTGTGCCCGAGTGTCAGACCCCACCTAGACACAGTTATTAGCCTTTTACTTGTTTACTTTACTTATTTTGGGTTGAAATCCAACCCTCCACTGAAGTCGAGTGAACCACTTCTCGGGCGGGTCCATATTAATCATCTAACGAAACATTTTCATTATAACTTATACAATTCTTTGATTGTAGCATCTTCCAAATCATATGATCTTGTGAAAAGTAATGTCTTTAGTTTCTTCTTAAATTCAATTGCTTCCTTTAGGTCCTTCATTTCAGTTGGCAGTTTATTATAATGTCTAGGCGCACAGTAGCTAAAAGCCCTTTTACCAAATTTACTATTTGTTCTTGGTTCAGATAGTCTATGTTTGTCACTCATGTGTCTTGTGTTAACATGTGTTTCTAGTTCTAGTTTGTTCAGGCATTCTTTTAGATATTTTGGTTCAGTATCTTAAACGTTAGTAAGAGTAGCTTGTATTCACTTTACCTTTTTCCAGCTCCCTCTTTATTATATTTTCCTGTCAAACTTCTTTAATCTTTACTTCATAGTGCAACTGCATTGTTTCCTCAATATCTCCATAGGTCAAACTAAAGCAAAATAACAACACCTCACTTGGAACATGCCATTGGCTCTTGCTTGAGGGTACACTCGGGCACGCTTATCTGTCTTATTTCTCTTCCTCTTGTTATTTTAAGTTTTTGTAGTTTGTATATGAAAGATCTATTTTAGTGTTATTACTGTTCTTAAAACAATGTATATTGTGCATTACTTCTCTTGTAGTTTATTTATATCCTTATTTCCTTTCTTCACTGGGCTATTTTTCTCTGTCGGAGCCCTTGTGCTTATAGCATCCTGCTTTTCCAACTAGGCTTGTAGTTTAGCTAATTATAATAATAATAATAATAATAATAATAATAATAATAATAATAATAATAATAATATGTCCTTATCACATCTTCCCACACGTGAGAGATTACAATCAGATACGAAATGTAGGCTACAACACAACATGTTCGCAGCATGCACTGTCGTTATCAGGATAAGAATTTACTGAATGGCACGATAAGAAGAGAAAGGTATCTATTTGGCTTTGTAGTTAACCTGCTCTTACCAAACAGGAAAGATTTCAGTGAAATTGTGACAGGAATGCGGATTTAACTGTGAGGAATAATTCAAGTTCTGTCTTGGTATGCAGTGGAATGTTTTTATTGCTTTACAGTTAATTTTGCTGCGTCGTTACTGTTGATAAGATTGGAGGTTGCTGGGTGAGGATATTTCTTTTATAAATCTTACAACCGAAGAGGACGGTCGCTTAGCTAAAATTACAGAGAGGAGGTTCTACGTATTGAGTAATTTTGTCACCGGTGAAGACTATTTTTCGGGAGTTACAGGATAATTGAAGAAATGTAAGTACAGACAGCCATTATTGGTGTGTTTTAAACATTATTTTATATAATATGATATATATATATATATATATATATATATATATATATATATATATATATATATATATATATATATAGCCTATATATATATATATATATATATATATATATATATATATATATATATATATATATATATATATTGACATCAAAATCATAATGTAATTTACAATTAAGAGACCAGTAGCTCAAGTACGATGAAAGGAAACCACTACAAAATAATACAATTTCTCCTATTGAAGAATTGGAGGCTATATGAGATAAGGCAGATGAAAAACTATTATGAATGATAAATTTCAAGTGAAATGAGCAATCTCAAAGGAAATATATAAAGCAGTGACGTGAATTATTTATCAATGTCACTTGATGGAGAAGGGGTCGGTCTCCTTCCACGCCACAAAAATAGGCTGAACTTATACCTTAGAAAAGAAGTAGCAAGAAAATGTAGTGAAAAGCCAGAGAATTGGTGCTGGCTTAGTTGTGGATTAGATTATTTTCCTTTGATTTGATATTCCCAGGAATGGTGACAGTGAAAAAGAAGATGAAATAAGAGAGCAATGTTCCAATCAGCAACCAATTAAGGTAGATATTGTTAGAACGAAGCTTCACTCAACACACATGACTGAAGTGACCTGGTCACCAGAAATTAATAGGAGTGAAATACGGAGTTATATCCTTTTAAATAAGAAAAAATAGCAACAATATACAACAAGTTATGTAAATATAATCGTGTAGCTGAATTGGGGTAATCTAGACGATCATACATAAGTACAGTGGTAACGTGTTTGCCAAGCATTCGCTTGGCAGCAGATCGATCCCCGCCCGGGACCGTGAGGGTAAGCTGTTTACTGGGGATGCCACTGCTGTGGTAGGGCACCACACTGGGTGGTGGGTTGGGCTTGCCCGGCTGATGTTCTGGTGAGCATCTATTCTGATGGAACTGAAACCAGACACCTTTAACATCAACCTTTAATTCCTAGGATTGTGCTAAAAATATGAGAGCCTGGGGTGCATATCGAAGCCTGATACAAGATTAATTTCATAAATTACTGATATGCAAAATAATGAGTTAAATAAAGTTGATAATTAAAAACTAACTTAAATTACAAGATATATCTTTAGATACGATCCCAAGATAAGATTTTGTGGACGGAAGGTCAGAAACTCAAGGGTGATAACGGCTGAGAAAATCCAAAAGATGGAGGGAAATGATAAATAGATTGGATAACACCAAATGCATGTATAGGCAATAAATAGAAGTAATTGGATAACGTCAAATGCATGTGTAGGCAACAAGAATAATTGAAAAGAACTTGAAAAATAGAAAGGAAAATATATGAATAATCACTAAGAATAAACAAGAATAGTCTGAAAAAAATGAAGGGAAAATATATTCTGGGAAGGAGAGACATAAAGGATGTTATTATTATTATTATTATTATTATTATTATTATTATTATTACTTGCTAAGCTACAACCCTAGTTGGAAAAGCAGGATGCTATAAGCCCAAGGGCCCCAACCGGGAAAATAGCCCAATGAGGAAAGGAAACAAGGAAAAATAAGATATCTTAAGAACAGTAACAACATTAAAATAAATATTTCCTATATAAACTATAAAAATTTCAAGAAAACAAGAGGAAGAGAAACAAGATAGAATAGTGTGCCTGAGTATACCCTCAAGCAAGAGAATTCTAATCCAAGACAGTGGAAGACCATGATACTGAGGCTATGGCACTACCCAAGACTAGAGAACAATGGTTTGATTTTGGAGTGTCCTTCTCCTAGAGGAGCTGCTTACCATAGCTATAGGGTAGGTGTAGTGTGACTTCATAAGAAATTAAGGATTTATATCTAAAGAAAATAAAACCTATTTCAGCCAGCAGAACCCTTACACCAGACTGCTGTACCAACCGCGTGTCACACAATTGTACATAATTCCTTTTGTATACTGTATTTTATGCTTGTATCTGCGCTCTTCCCTCGCACTAAAACGAACATGAAAATTCATGTCTGCTTTTCTCCTCTGTAACATTGTCATTTCCTCGAACATGTATTTTCCTGTTGCCTTGAGGTTTTGTATATAAAGGAGAGTGTTCTTTAATATACTACTCAGTTGATTGCTTCCTGCCTTTGAGTCACAACCTTCTCCCTGCTTCGTCACACTGCTCTTTTCTCCTGGAAATATCTGGAGCGATGGCAATCAAATTCATCGCCAAAGAAATGGCTCAGCGTGATTCAGAAGGGGAAATTAATTTCCCAGAAGGCAAACTGGTGTTTATACGAAGGGTATAGTCTCAGGATGTAAATACAATGAAAAATCTATTTTTAGAATATCTATGTAGAAATTATACATTCTTTTAAGCACTAGAAAAATATATGGTGAAGATTATCCAGTTAAAGACATGGGCTACACTTCTAGCTACTTAGAATTTAGTCTCAGGATTTAAATACAATGAAAAATCTATTTTTAGAATATCTATTTAGAAATTATATATTCTTTTAAGCACTGGGAAAATATATGGTGAAGATTATCCAGTTAAAGACATAGGATACACTTCTACTTACATAAAAAAAAAAAACGGAAAAATGAAAATCTGGCTCCAAGCCAAAAGCATCGTAAAGGAGACAAAGCCAAACAGAAAATGGCGATTTCATTTTACGTCGTAGGAAATTTTGCTGAATTATTTGTTCACAAATTCCCCAACAACTAAATCCATCTTATAATATTGAATACCTTCATGATAATCAACAATTACAGGTTATCCAGTATCATGATAATTCAACTCTGAATTAGCGTATATAAATTATGCAGGTAATATCAAAACAAAATAAACCAGTCCATTTCACTTTGAAGTTCCTTGCATAACCATAGGAAATTCTAGAGATTATTCTTGATTACACAGAGATTAAGTTAAGTCCCAATGAGTGTACTTAAGTATGTGCAAATTTCCGCTGTAGATAAATAAGTGTTCATTAAAGCTTTCCATATATACATACATACATACATACATACATACATACATTTGTGTGTGCACGCACGTGTATCTGTCTTTACATGTAAGTATATTCTCCATATACCGTTTTCCCCTTGAACAGAGAGGCACCAGGAGAGTTCGGCCTTCTGGTATTTTAGCTAGTTCGTAGAAATGTGATTGTTAGCCTTAGGGCTTAGACCCTTTTTCTTGTCCCTAACAAATGCTGGTATCCATTTACGACTCGATGAACTCTTGGAGGATAATGCGTAAATGGACACACGATATTTGTGTCCTGAACGCGCACACACATACACACACATACACGCACAAATCCCAAGTCCCTTTCTCCTTTGGATGTGGTGTTGCCTGTGGCCTTTTCGTTTCTTATCAAGCTTTCGGGAATGAAGTTGCAAGGTATGCACCCTTTTCTTGGCCCCAGAAAATGCTAAATGGGCTAGTAGACGGTGTACCGAGAGCAATCCGCGGACCTAGGTAGCGTGAGACGAGTGCTGCACTCCTTTGGATGTGGTGTTGCCTGTGGCCTTTTCGTTTCTTATCAAGCTTTCGGGAATGAAGTTGCAAGGTATGCACCCTTTTCTTGGCCCCAGTAAATGCTAAATGGGCTAGTAGACGGTGTACCGAGAGCAATCCGCGGACCTAGGTAGCGTGAGACGAGTGCTGCACTAATTAGTTATGTTGTTTGAATATGATCTATAATATTTGGATTTACTATTTGTGTAAATAAGAGATAAAAATTGCTTATCTCTTATCAATGGACAGTATGTTTTCCTTTCACTGGCAATGTGTAGATATAAGGTAAATACTTTTTAATTTCAAAACTAGTGAATAAAATCAATGGAACTATTGTGAGGAATAAATGTCATTTGTTGGTGGTGCCATCTCTTGGGAAGAAAGGCAAACAAGATTTAACTTTACATTTATTTTTCAGGTGAATACAATTAGTATTCCCATCAATTTCCTTGCTTCTTTTAAACTGATATTTCTTTACCTTAATTTCTAAGGAAAAGAACCTCAAAAGTTCAAACTTGCAGCAAATGTTTTTATGTTAAACAGGCTACCATAAGTCTTTTTATAGTTTATATATGAAATATGTTTTAATGTTGTTAGTGTTTTTAAAATATTTCATTTTAATTGTTCGTTACTCCTTATATCGTTTATTTATTTCCTTATTTCATTTCCCCACTGGGCTATTTTTCCCTTTTAGAACCCTTGGGCTTATAGCATCTTGCTTTTCCAGCTAGGGTTATGGCTTAGCTAGTAATAATAATAATAATAATAATAATAATAATAATAATAATAATAATAATAACTCAGAGGATTTCCTCGTTATCTAAATAGATTTTGTTTTTCAACAGGACTAGCAACAACATGGACCACGATGGCGTAGGAATACATGGCGTGAAAACAGATTCGGGTAATATCAGCATTTGTTCATTCCAGTTAGGTTAAAATACAGGTCGAATATAAGTCAACATCATCTCATCCTACGCCTATTGATGCAAAGGGTCTCTGTTAGATTTCGCCAGTCGTCTCTATCCTGAGCCCTTAATTCAATACTTCCCAATTCATCATCTCCTACTTAGCGCTTCATAGCACTCAGTCATGTAGGTCTGGGTCTTCCAACTCTTCTAGTACCTTGTGGAGCCCAGCTGAACGTTTTGTGAACTAATCTCTCTTGGGGCGAGCGAAGAACATGCCCAAACCATCTCCATCTACCCCTCATCATGATCTCATCCACATATAGCACTCGAGTAATCTCTCTTATGGTTTCCATTTCTAATCCTGTCCTGCCATTTACCTCCCAATATTCTTCTGAGGGCTTTGTTCTCAAATCTACAAAATCTATTGGAGATTGTTTCACTGCGAATAATGAGTAAGATGAAGATAACAATACGAAAAAGGGAAAAGAATCTTATAGAATCCGAAAAACAAAAGCAATAAAATCAACGGGCGCCATGAAGGTGAGTCACCCTTTGGTCTGGAGAATTAATTTGGGGTTTGGTGTCTGGCGTTCGTTATGACAGGAAAAAAAGAGCGTTCGTTATGACAGGAAAAAACAGAGGAATAATATACTTATTCTGTCATTTGTTCTTTTTCATTTGTGCGTGTTCTATGAATAAGAGGAAGCAAGATGAACCTAAAAAAAAAAAAAAAAAAAAAAAAAAAAAAAACTGTTAGGAATGTGAGACAACTTAATTGTTTTCTCTTGTAATCAAATTGTGAATGATTTTGGGCGGTATTTTATACATACAGTATACATATATATGCATATATCTAATAATGTATGTATGTTGTATGTACACACATACTTATATATGTATGTATATATATATTTATGTATATGTATATATGTATGTATTTACACAATACACATAAGCATACACACACATACACACACGCATATATATATATATATATATATATATATATATATATATATATATATATATATATACATAAATACATATCTATATATGTATATATATATAAATATATATATATATATATATATATATATATATATATATATTTATATATATAAATACATATATAGATATGTATTTATGTATACATATATAGATATGTATTTATGTATATATATATATATATATATATATATATATATATATACATATATATATATATATATATATAATAATATATATATATATATATATATATATATATATATATATATATATATATATATATATATATATATATATATATATATACAGGCAATGGGGGAAAAGCTATAGGAAAGATTTGTGAGGTAGATTGAGTATGTAGCAGGAGTGGTATAGAATAGGCATAAAAAACGAAATATTACCAACGATAGTGGAATAAAAGAAGAGATGAATCGTGACATAGAATAGGAGAGATATTGGATGTACTATAATATTCTCATAAATGAAACCCGACAACGAATATAAAGAAAATATAAGAAAAAGTCAAACTGCTGATAAACCAAGGTCTTCTTGGCTATTCTTTTAAGCCTACCCAACATAACGTTAAAATGAGGAAGAGTAAATAGACAAAAAGTGTATTTGAATACCCTCAACTGAGAAAATTCTAACTCAACACAGTGGAAGGCGAAGGTACAGAGACTAAGGGACTATATAAGATTAGAGAATATTGGTGTGTCTGTTGTGACCATTTGAGAGGCTAGCCATGGCTGAAGTCTCTTCTACGTGAGCAAAGATATCTTCCATTCTCACTTAGGTGAGAATGGAAGATATAGTATGTTTAATGCAAAGTGATTGTAGAGTTAACGATTCACTGTAGAGGATAAAATCTGATTTCTGATAAGGATAATAACTAAGATAAAAAAAGGTACAATTTATCCATTGAAAAGTGGTAAGAAATTTACAGAAGTGACGATATGATAGAAGGGATGTTATTTTTTTAGAGTATTTTGAGGAGGATTCGTTATTCTAACTTAATATAAAACAATAAGAGGTTGATTAAATATGTCATATTCTGAAGGTGAAAGAGAGAAGAGGGAAGGAAGACCTATAAAGAAACTGGCTGTGACACAAGTATTAGAAAGAACCTCGGTGTCCATAACGAGAGTGCAAGAAGAGGGAACTGAATGGCATAACGTATGAATAACCGACTGTAATTCAGCTGAATTCAGCTGAATAACCGGTCTCATAACACATAAAAATGGTACACATACTCACCAGTAGTTCCAGGTATTCATTGGTACACAGCAATGATACAATTGAAGTTTCCGTACTTCAAAGAGTTAAGCAATATGTATGGTTTCTTACTTGCACTACCCAGTCACAACTATTCACCAGCCGTGTTTATAGTTAACTGACGGTTTTGTAACACAAGTTTAGAAATGTATAGGCTTTAGAAATGTGAAAGAAACTTTTTTTTATATACCTACCCCATAACTTTATTAAAAGAATACACATGAAAAGTATTGAAAATATACGTTAATTATAAGCCCGATTTACTTCCAAAAACAGAGAAAAAAGTTGACACAATCAACATATCTTTTTACAATCCGATTTTCTCTTTTCCAGCCACCGTGACTGAACAACCCACCATGGAATCTCTAGAAGCAGAGAAAAAGAAGCTAAAAGCTCGCCTGGAAGAAGCGCGTGAAGCGCTTACGTGTCGGGTATGTCTCGACAAGCCGGTAGCGGCGGTCTTCATGCCCTGCGCCCATCTGAATTCTTGCCAAGCTTGCTCCATGTCTCTGACTTTGTGCCCAGTGTGCCGCTCACCCATTCACTATGCAGCGCCAGCTTTCATTGACTGATGTGATCGAGACTGTTTTCTTCAGGGCATTGATTGATTGGTTCCGAGTTTTCTGGCATCCTGATATCGAAGGTCATTGATGCCGATGTCGTTTGCTATAAATATAGAATAAAATGGAATTCAATTCAATTCCAGAACAGTGAAGATGTCTTTGTAGAAGTTGAATAGCTTCCAGAGGACCGTATTGAAATAATGTTTATTATATAGTGTAATTAAAGGTTTAGAAAAAAAATAATATCTGTATTATGATTTGAAGAACCGATAAAAAGATGCAAAACAGCCAAAAATTTATCAAAATTTTAGATTTTTAGACATACTGATTTTAAAGAAAAGATGCAAGATAATTTGTCAATTTTTTTTTTCAGATTTTTAGACTTGCTGATTTTAGAAGATATGCAAGACAGCCAAAAATTTGTCAAAATTTTAAATTTTTAGATATACTGATTTTAAAGAAAAGATGCAAGATAATTTGTCAATTTTTTTTTTATTTTTCAGATTTTTAGACTTGCTGATTTTAGAAGATATGCAAGACAGCCAAAAATTTGTCAAGTTTTTCATATTCTTATACGTACAGATTTTAAAAAAGATGTAAAACAGTAAAAAAAGTCATATCTTTTTTTTTTTTTAGATCTTCAGACTTACTAATTATGCAATTTTAAACTTACCCATCTTACCTAAAAACTGAAAAAATACATTATTATTATTATTATTAGCCAAGCTACAACCCTAGTTGGAAAAGCAAGATGCTATAAGCCCAAGGGCTCCAATAGGGAAAAATAGCCCAGTGAGGAAAGAAAATAAGGAAATAAATAAATGATGAGAATAAATTAACAATAAATCATTCTAAAAACAGTAACAACGTCAAAACAGATATGTTCTATATAAACTATCAACTACGTCAAAAACAGATATGTCATATATAAACTAAAAAAAGACTTATGTCAGCCTGGTCAACATAAAAACATTTGTTTCAACTTTGAACTTTTTGAAGTTCTACTGATTCAACTACCCGATTAGGAAGATCATTCCAGAACTTGTTAACAGCTGGAATAAAACTTCTAGCATACTGTGTAGTATTGAGCCTCACGATGGAGAAGGCCTGGCTATGAGAATTAACTGCCTGCCTAGTATTAAGAACAGGATAGAATTGTCCAGGGAGATCTGAATGTAAAGGATGGTCAGAGTTATGAAAAAATCTTATGAAACATGCATAATGAACTAATTGAATGACGGTGCCAAATATTAATATCTAGATTATTATTATTATCATTATTATTATTATTACTTGCTAAGCTACAACCCTAGTTGGAAAAGCAAGATGCTATAAGCCCAGGGGCCCCAACAGGGAAAATAGCCCAGTGAGGAAAGGAAACAAGAAAAAATATATATTAAAAACAGTGACATTTAAATAAACATTTCCTATATAAACTATGAAAACTTTAACAAAACAAGAGGAAGAGAAACAAGATAGAATAGTGAGCCGGAGTGTACACTCAAGCAAGAGAACTCTAACCCAAGACAGTGGAAGACCATGGTACAGAGGCCATGGCACTACCAAAGAAATTTAATAGACTCAAAAACATAAATTTACGCCACTGAAATCAATGATTAGAAATGAAAAACAATTGCCTGACTTCACAGTTTATTTCACATGCATACATTCCAGCACAAAAATAGTTCTAAGATTTCAAAGTATTTAGAATAATCCATGCTGCCCTTTTTCCCAATTTAGGGATTAATATATTATATAATGTCATATTTACAGAGTTTTTATATATACTGCATCTGGCCCAAGACCTCAAGCTTTGTTCAAGACCTCAAACTTTGTTTAAAACCTCAAGCTTTGTTTAAGACCTCAAGCTTTGTTTAAGGCCTCAAACTTTGTTTAAAACCTCAAGCTTTGTTTAAGACCTTAAACTTTGTTTAAGACCTCAAACTTTGTTTAAGACCAAACTTTGTTTAAAACCTCAAGCTTTGTTTAAGACCTCAAGCTTTGTTTCAGGCCTCAAACTTTTTTTAAAACCTCAGGCTTTGTATAAGACCTCAAACTTTGTTTAAGATCTCAAACTTTGTTTAAGTTTAAGACCAAACTTTGTTTGACACCCCAAGCTTTGTTTAAGACCTCGTGCTTTGTTTAAGACCTCAAACTTTGTTTAAGACCTCAAGCTTTGTTTAAGATCTCGTGCTTTGTTTAAGACCTCAAACTTTGTTTAAGACCTCAAACTTTGTTTAAGACCTCAAGCTTTATTTGGCATAAATGTTTGGCAAAGACTAAATTCTATCAATTTGCGATGAAAGCTTCACTTATTAAATAGATATTTGGAAACTAAAATTTTATTTACTAAAGAGATATCTTGGAATGAAAAGTGTATTTATTAAATAAATATTTGGAAATAACACCTATTTACACTTTGGTTACTGAAAATAAGATTTTTTTTTCACATTGCACATAATTGGAAATGTGACTTTTCACATTTTGCATATCTATAAATAAGAACATTTCACATATTTGGAAATAAGACCGTGTCACATTTCATATATTAAGAAATAACACGATTTCACATTTCACATATTTGGAAATAAGACCCTGTCACATTTCATATATTGAGAAATAAGTCGATTTCACATTTCACATATTTGGAAATAAGACCCTGCCACATTTCATATATTAAGATATGAAACGATTTCACATTTCACATATTTGGAAATATATCTTATATATTAGGAAATAAGACCATTTCATCTTTTAAATATATGGAAATATGTTTACATATTTGAAAACAAAACAAAAACAATATCTTTTTGTAACTACCTTGAAATTATTAACAAATTGAAAATAGAAATGGAAACCTTAATTTCCTTATTCAGTTAATAAGAGGTGCAAACTTTATTAGAAAACACTATTAGAATTAGTAGTAATTAACAGAGGAAATTAAATTAAGGCCTGATTAGTCAAGTTAATTAATAAAATAAGAAAAACTTCTTGATTATATGTAAGTTTGTTTTAGTTTTGTTTATTCGCATAAAAACAATGCAATTTTAAATACTCTTTTTTTATTATTGGATTTATTTCGACATTAGAACAATTTTGATTTTATCAATAAAGGGGAAATTATTTTGCCATTCATCTAATTCAAAATATTAATTATAAATTGCTCAGAAAATTGCCATTATTTCTGATCATACTCTTTTTCTTATCAAAATTGTCATACCAAAAAATCTTGATTATCAATACATTTTAAATTTGGTGAAAATTCTCCATTTCATTCTCTAACTACATAATACAAAATTTAGTTTACAAAAAAATCCTACTACAGTCATTTTTTTGCTAAAAAAAGAAAGATGTTTAAAGTTATTAGTAACTATATTTTTATTATATAATTTTTTTTAGGAATATTTCAAATCTCAATACTGTCTTTTGGTCGAATTTCAGCATTACATAACGTATTACAACACTATACAGTACAGGTGCATACGTAAGTATTTGTATTTCTTACGGTGGTATATTCATGAAAACATCGTAATCTACAGCTACAGGATGTGACGTCACATAGGGATTTTGAGTAAGTATCAGTGCGCGAGGACAATTCGATAAAAGAAGGTTCTGGATATTAACAGCCACTATAATCGAGATTATATTATCTAGATAAAAAAAAAAAAGGTCCACTTTCGTAAAAAAAAAAAAAAAAAAAAAAAAAAAGTTCGACTTGCGTAAGATACTCCGTAATTATTTCAAAGATTAAGAATTGATTTAGCACATCAGGATGTTAAATGTATCTAAGGAATTGTGATACATTTTATGAAATGTATTGAACCAAATTACATGCTCTTGAATTATATATATGATGCAGAATCATTAGATTTGTGAGCATATGGAGAAAAACATTTTTTTTTTTTGTCTTAACGTAAAGGTTGTATTTTCGTAATTCTAAGAATGTCAATATACTATTTCTTACACTTGAAACTAAATTATTTGAGGACTCGAAATGTATCAATATTTATCCAACCTTCAATCCACGTTTTAAAAAATAGAACAAACGATTATTCTCTCGAAACGGGAAAATATAAATTATACTCAATTTTTTTTTTTAATGAGGTGCATTTGCACTGACTCGCAGCGGTGCCCTTTTAGCTCGGAAAAGTTTCCTGCTATCTGATTGGTTAGAATGATCTTGTCCAACCAATCAGTGATCAGGAAACTTTTCAGAGCAAATAGGACACCCCTATGAGTCGGTGCAAATCTGCCTCACTAAAAAGAATTGACTATAGTAATATCAATATATCAGTCTAAGATGAATATATCCTATTTCTCTAAAAC
>NC_090739.1:129567531-129574887 GCF_036898095.1 Palaemon carinicauda
AATAATAATAATAATAATAATAATAATAATAATAATAATGTTTATCCAAACACATCCATTAATTCTCGAGATTTGTTGAAACTCTAACAATAATAATAATAATAATAATAATAATAATAATAATAATAATAATAATAATAATGTTTATCCAAACACATCCATTAATTCTCGAGATTGGTTGAAACTCTAACAATAATAATAATAATAATAATGATAATAATAATAATAATAATAATAATAATAATAATAATAATGTTTATCCAAACACAACCACTAATTCTCGAGGTTTGTCGAAACTCTAATAATAATAATAATAATAATAATAATAATAATAATAATAATAATAATAATAATAATAATAATAATAATAACAACAACAACAATAATGTTTATCCAAACCCATCCATTAATTCTCGAGATTTGTTGAAACTAATAATAATAACAATATTAATAATAATAATAATAATAATAATAATAATAATAATAATAATAATAATGTTTATCCAAACACATCCATTAATTCTCGAGATTGGTTGAAACTCTAATAATAATAATAATAATAATAATAATAATAATAATAATAATAATAATAATAATAATAATAATAATGTTTATCCAAACACATCCACTAATTCTCGAGATTGGTTGAAACTCTAATAATAATAATAATAATAATAATAATAATAATAATAATAATGTTTATCCAAACACATCCACTAATTCTCGAGATTGGTTGAAACTCTAATAATAATAATAATAATAATAATAATAATAATAATAATAATAATAATAATAATAATAATGTTTATCCAAACACATCCACTAATTCTCGAGATTTGTTGAAACTCGAAGCCACAAACTCATAACTTCCATCTGACTTTATTACAACAAACCTGATACTTACCTTGAGTGTGGGCGTGGTGGGCGTGACACAACCTGATACTTACTTTGGGTGTGGGCGTAGTGGGCGTGGTTAAAGTGCCAGGTGTTGGAGCCAGTGAGTGGGTGGGACTTTTAATGTTGCATCTGTATGTAAAGGGGGATAGAAAATCAAATAATTTTGTTTCTATTTTATGAATAGATTTTATGTCATTATAAGCTATGTATATACATACATACATACATACATACATACATATATATGCATTTATATGTATATAAATATATACAGCACACACATATATATATATATATATTTATATATCGTATATAAACACACACACACACACACACATATATATATATATATATGCAGAAATATAAAAGGAACACACATATATAAATATAATTATTTATATATATATATATATATATATTTATATATATATATATATATATATGAATCCATGCATATAGGTACATTCATATATTACACACACACACACACATATATATATATATATATACATACATACATATATGTATATATATATATATATGTATATACATACATATATATATATATATATACTGTATATATATATACATATATATATATGCATATACTATATATTCATATATATATATATATATATATATAGGGATAAATAGATGGCTAGACAGCTAGATAGATAAATAGATAAATAAATAGATAAATGGATAAGCAATTTGACAGATATATGTAAAGATAACAGAGAATGAATAAACAGACAGAAATAGCAACTCCGCCCCACCCCCCCATCAATTCTTTTCTACCTTGATCAACTTTATCTTTTCTGAGCTAATAATATCTCATCACCCAGTTCTGTCCCGCTGAAACCTGATAGGACTTTCGTACAGGACTGCCAGATGCACGATGATAGCCGTCGTATCATTGGATCGATTCCAGTTTTAGGATATGGTAAATTCTTGGATTAAAAGGGAAACTTTTTATTGTTACTTTAAAGTTTTCTAAATTAATTTGATACTTTTTAGGAGAAAATAACTCAATTGAGATCTGACAGGAACTTCCACCAACCATCTCAACGTTTGCCAAATGTACGATGATTTCCTTCGATTCCAGAATTGGGTCATAATTTCTTGGAGTAAAAGGGACACTTTTTTATTGCTATTTTGAGACTCTAAGATTACTTTGATTATTCTTAGAAGAAAATAACTTATTTGGGAGGCTGTGGCTGTGTATATTTTACACAATTCTTTCAAGGTTAATGGATAGTGTCATTCCAGCAGAGGAAAAATAATCAATAAGTTTTGTGTAATCTCAACTACAGCGATGTATCTTTCTGTTCTTGACTTTTCAGTTTCATATTGTAATTAGCAATCATTATGAATTATGACATCTCATTCACAAATATTTTCTAAAGTTGAAATTCCAAAGATTTATGGACTAATTTAAAAACAGCAACAACTAAAACGGGCACTATATATATATATATATATATATATATAAAATCTTACGAAGCTGGTCTAGTGTAGAGTAAATAAAGTAGTTTATTCATGATTTTGTTTATGTTTTCATATTTACATTGAAGAGGTTAGCCAGCTCTTAAGATGAGTTCCTCTCGTGTAGATTTAAGATTTGAATGTAAATTAAATCATTCTTTCTCCCTTAATTTCATTATATTCTTTTTAGTGAGGCAAATTTGCATCGACTCGCAAGGGTGCCCTATTCGCTCGGAAAAGTTTCCTAATCGCTGATTGGTTTGGCAAGATAATTTTAACCAATCAGATAGCAGGAAACTTTTCTGAGCTCAAAGGGCACCGCTGCGAGTCTGTGCAAATGTGCCTCATTAAAAAAAATTGAGTATAGCTTCTCTTACATCATGTTGTATATAGGCAATTGAATCATACAAATTTTGGCACTAGTTTCGTGCAAATCAGATAAAAATTGACCACAATATGGAAAAATGACTTTTTTTTTTTTACCTTTTTGTGACCTTGATCTTGACCTTTTGATCCAATCGCTCCCAAATTCTAATCAAATTGTCCTTGGATCATGGTCAATCATTCCACCAAAATTTCTGAGATTCGGTCGAATAGTTTTTGAGTTAAGCAAATTACAAACAAAGAGACACATACAAACAAATAAATACACAAACAAAGGTAATGATATCACTATATAATATAGGCAATTGAATTATGCACATTTTGGCACTAGTTTCGTGAAAATCAGATAAAAATTGACCACGATATGGCAAAATTACTTTTTTTTTTACCTTTTCGTGACCTTGGCCTTGACCTTTTGACCCAATCACTCCCAAATTATAATCAAATTGTCCTTGGATAGTTTTTGAGTTATGCGAATCACAAACACACAGGCAGACATGCAAACAAATAAATACACGCCTATTTAAACATAACCTTCGCAACGAAGTTGGAAAAGGTAAAAACTACACAAAACTTAGAATATCGTAAAATACAAAAATTGCTTTTTTTTTTTTTTAAACAAGTTTCTTTAATCATTGACATTGAGTATTTATAGTATTACTTGAACACGCGTGACCTATATTCTGAAAAGCGTTTATTTTTGATGGGATTAAATTAAAGAGAGTGAGTCTAATCAATGAACTAGACTCATCCCGAGAGAACCAGTCTCTCTCTCTCTCTCTCTCTCTCTCTCTCTCTCTCTCTTGCTAGTACTATTTTGCCCATTGGTCAGAGGCGCTGAATGGGCGTAGTAACCAAAGCAGTAAAAATCTAAATGATTTTTCTATCCTAGCTTAAATAAATTGACTTTATATTCACTCTAATATATACTGCAAGGATTTACACATTCTATTAATTGCACTGTTTGATAATGTGGCCGTGGAATTCTCCATATTATTATTATTATTATTATTATTATTATTATTATTATTATAACTAAGTAAGCAGGATGTCATAAGCCCAACAGTGAAAAATAGCCAAATGAGGAAAGGAAATAAGGAAATAAACAAACTATAAGAGAAGTAATGAACTATAAAGATAATATATTTTACGAACATTAACATTGTTAAAATAAATCTCTTATATATAAACAACAAAAACTTTGAAAAAAAAAAACACGAGGAAGAGAAATAAGATAAAATAGTGTGCCTGAGTGTATCCTCAAGCAAGAGAACTCTAACCCAAGACAGTGGAAGACCATGGTACAAAGGTTATGGCACTACCCAAGACTAGAGAACAATGGTTTGATTTTGGAGTGTCCTCCTAAAAGAGCTGCTTACCATAGCTAAAGAGTCTCTTCTATCCTTACCAAGAGGAAAGTAGCCACTGAACAATCACAGTGCAGTAGTTAACCTCTTGGGTGAAGAAGAATTGTTTAGTAATGTCAGGGCTGCCAGGTGTATAAGGTCAGAGGAGAATGTGGAAAGAATAGGCCAGACTATTCGGTGCATAATGTAGACAAAAGGAAAAAAATTAGCCGTAACCAGAGAGAGGAATCCAATGTAGTCGTGTCTGGCCAGTAAAAAAGACCCCATATGCCTATACATATCCTTTTTTTTTTTTTTTTTTTTTTTTTTTTTTTCATGAGAACAGACTATTTCCTTTAAGTTATCAGCCATGTTGACCTTCTCTTCTATGGAAGAAATCACAAGTGTCATTAACTTACTCTATATATACCAAAGAAATCATGATCGACCTTTTCATGTGATAAATAATATTTTTTTTTTTTCAGCTGTTACTGAGCCGAGAATCGAGGCCTTGGACTTATAGCATCCTGCTTTTCCAACCAGTGTTTTACGTTAGCTAATAATAATAATAATAATAATAATAATAATAATAATAATAATAATAATAATAATAATAACACTTTATGACCTAAACCTGCTATCATACCAAAAAATACCCTTCCCTAGACGAACAGAGTCAAATCTACATCTAGGCCTACTCCAATCTCTCCTTACCTAAATGTAGATCTTGTCCTTACCTAGACCCAGGCTGGTATCGTAAGATAATGACCGAAGCGCTGACGATGGTATAGGCCATGAGGGTCCCGATGCTCATGAATTCGACTAATTTCTCGATGTCGAACACCAGAGCGATGAGCGCCGAGAAGAAGCCGCACAAGATGAGAGTGATGACGGGAACCTGCAGTGAGAATGGGTGATGATGTTACAGAGCTGTGGTAGCGTTGTGCGCTAAATTCAAATGCATCTCTCGACAGCAAGTTCAAGCCTACTCGACGCTTGAAGGTTAGATATATTTTAATTGTTATATTTGCATTCACTTAGAATATATATATATATATATATATATGTGTGTATATATATATATGTATATATATACATGTATAAATACAATTATGTATTTACATACACTATATATATATATATATATATATTGGATACATGGAAGGATATATAATTTTTCAGTAATTGAAAAAGTATTAGTGTAAACACGTAAAAAGAATAAACAGTATTTCATCTTCTTCTTCTTCTTCTTCTGAGAGAGAGAGAGAGAGAGAGAGAGAGAGAGAGAGAGAGAGAGAGACTCTCACCTTTGTCTTTTCCGAGACTCGAGCCAACCAAGAGAAAAGCAATCCGTCGACGGCCATAGCGTAGACGCACCTCGGAAGGCTGAAGAGAGACCCGAAGAGGGTGGTGGTCATTCCGCAAAGGGCGCCCACGCTCACAACGTACTTGGCCCACGTCGCCCCGTGGGCGGCGAAGGCATCTGGAATGGCAGCGGCCGGGTTGAGGGTGTAGTAAGGCACCATGAGTGTCAGCGTGCCTCCGATCAAGATGTAGCCGACGGTCACGATCGACATCGACACCAGAGTCGCCCTCGGGATGGACTTCGTCGGGTTCTTGGCTTCCTCGCCCGCCGTGGCGATGCTGTCGAAGCCGACGAAGGCGTAGAAGCAGGTGGCCGCTCCGGCGATGATGCCGGAGGCGCCGAAGGGCGCGAACCCGCCCTCCAGGTTCCAGTTGCCGAAGTCGGCGAAGGTGAGGCCCACGACGATGACGAAGAGCATCACGCACAGGTTGATGAGGGTGAAGATGGAGTTGAAGTAGGCCGAGCCCTTCACGCCCAGGGTGAGGAACCCGCAGTAGATCAGGGTGACGGCGAAGGCCAGGAAATCCGGATAATCGGATAAATATCCGGAGTGCAGCGTCCCTATGGTGGCTTTGGTGGCGTTGCTGATCGTGCCATTGAAGAGGGAGTCGACGTATCCGGACCATGCTCGGGCTACTGACGCGGCACCTGGAGGAGCAAATGAACCAGTTATAAAATAAGAGAATATTCTGGTATATAATAGAATGTTAAATTAAATCAATAAAATGAATAATCACTTAGAAAAGGGTGAATATTCTGCCATTGTTTTCTAGTCTTGGGTAGTGCCATAGCCTCTGTACCATGGTCTTGTGTTCACTTATGGGTTAGAGTTCTCTTGCTTGAGGGTACACTCGGGCACACTATTCTATATTATTTCTCTTCCTCTTGTTTTGTTTAAGTTTTTACAGTTTATATAGAAAATATTTATTTTATTTTTTTTACTGATCTTGAAATATCTTATTTTTCCTCGTTTCCTTTCCTCACTGGGCTATTTTTCCTGTTGGGGCCTCTGGGATTATAGCATCCTGCTTTTCCAAATAGGATTGTAGCTTAGCTAATAATAATAATAATGATAATAATAATAATAATAATAATAATAATAATGTTAAATTAGATTAATAAACTAAATAAAAAGTTAGTTAAATTATAATAGATATAATGAATAAATGAAACATTTAATTCATGATAAAGTATACAAATTTCTATAATAAAACATTAGCTATCGTCTGAATGCACATAATTTATGCATGTATATATATATATATATATATATATATATATATGTATATATCTATATATATATATGTATATATCTATAAATATATATATATGTATATATATACATATATATATATATATATATATACACATATATATATATATATATATACATATATATATATATACTGTATATATCATCCTACGCCTATTGACGCAAAAGGCCTCGGTTAGATTTCACCAATCCTCTCTAACTTGAGATTTTAATTCAATACTTCTCCATTTACCATCTACTTCGCTCTTCATAGTCCTCAGCTATGTAGACCTGGGTCTTCCAACCCTTCTCTATATACACACACACATATATGTGTGTGTATATATATATATATATATATACACACACACACAAAAAGTATAATTAGACAATATAAAACAATGTATTTCTATCTTCCAGGTTATAACGCAAAAACACTCTACGGGTAACAGCCGCCACTTTCAAGCTTGTATAATATTATCGTCCCTAATATTAGAAACAGCCTCGATCCTCTCTTTTATTCCCGTCATATTTAACTATATGGGTACAATAGCATGTATACTATAATTATATGCATAATAACATGCATATCAAGTAGATGAACTGTAATTACACGGTAGATAATG
>NC_090739.1:129580387-129582887 GCF_036898095.1 Palaemon carinicauda
ACACATATATACATATATATATATATATATATATATATATATATATATATATATATATATATATATATATATATATATATATATATATATATATGCAGTATATATACATATACTGTATATACCGTAGCATATATATATATATATATATACACATATATATGTATGTGTGTGTGCATGTATGTTTGTGTATAGACTATGTATAATATACTGTGTGAATATATATATATATATATATATATATATATATATATATAGTATATATATATATATATATATATATAGTATATATATATATATATATATATATATATATATATATATATATATATATATATATATAGTTTGTTATACTTATTGTATATACATTATATATACAGTATATACATATACACACATCCTGTATATATACATTTGATTTGGAGGCTACCACACATAATAAATTAACGAAGAACAAATATGGAATCTGCTGATGTGTGTGAGAGAGAGAGAGAGAGAGAGAGAGAGAGAGAGAGAGAGAGAGAGAGAGAGAGAGAGAGAGAGAGAGAGAGAGAGAGAGGTTGATTTCTGTTGTGGTTTGCACCTTTTTTATTGATACCCGCTATAAATGACATCAAAGACAACAGTAGGCCTCTATTCATTTGTTAAATGTAGTGTCATTCTTACAGTTATAAATAGTGATGTATTTTTACGGTCTTTTTTTATATATAATAGAATGATAAACTTTTCCCCATTATATGTATTCATTATTTTAGGATTTATCTAAAGTTTTGCCTTATCTTGTGCATTGAACAGTGAAGGGAAATGTTAACTGCAGTGTACAATGCATGACTATGCAGAATTATATGTAAATTCTAAAATAATCATATATATATATATATATATATATATATATATATATATATATATATATATATATATTTATATATATAATATATATACATATATATATTTATATACATATAATATATATATATATATATATATATATATATATATATATATATATATATATATATGCTTACATATATATACACGCATATATATATATATATATATATATATATATATATATATATATATACTGTATATATATATATATATATATATATATATATATGTATATATATATATATGTATATATATATATATATATATATATATATATATATATATATATATATATATATATATATAAAATAACCCACAATGTATGAAAAATGAAATTTATTTTTAGATTTTGAAGGGACCATCTCCGTTCCTCTTCAGAAAACAAATGGCTACACATTTTTGAAAAATGCTGTTTCGTTAAA
This sequence comes from Palaemon carinicauda, assembly GCF_036898095.1. Taxonomy (NCBI): domain Eukaryota; kingdom Metazoa; phylum Arthropoda; class Malacostraca; order Decapoda; family Palaemonidae; genus Palaemon; species Palaemon carinicauda. Next base: position 129,581,698 of record NC_090739.1, read on the forward strand.
ACTGTAACGGTTTTTATTTTTTTTTTGTATCTCTTACGAACCTCTCTGTACTTCTTTTTCAAAAATTTGTAACCATTTGTTTTCCGAAGAGGGAGGGAGGTGGTCCCTTCGAAAAATAAATATATTTAATTTTTCATACATTGGGGGTTATTTTATTTATCATAAATACACTGAAAATTGTGTATTTTAATATATATATATATATATATATATATATATATATATATATATATATATATATATATATACGTACATATATACATATATATATATATATATATATATATATATATATATATATATATATATATATATATATATATATATATAAGTGTGTGTATTTCTTTCCGGTCACGCTGAGGGCAATGCTAGTTATATAACTACTTGGCCTCCGTCCTTCTGGTATTGGGAGAGGAAGTAGCCATACCCTGGTTAGAAGGAGAGCGGGTGGTTGCGTGTGTGCACATCTATCAAAATATTTAGTCGTCAGTTTTGACGGGTCCCGTACACTAGTAAGTATATAAGGAAAAAAAAGGTACGATTTTATCGGATATAGAAAATCTATAGAAACTATAGAAGTAAAACTAGTTTTTAAGATTAACAACAGAACTGATTTTCCATCTGCAATCAAACAAATACAGGTTATGAGAATGAGCCATAAACGTAAAGGAAACACCTTTTTTTTATCTATCTACAATAAATTGACTAAAAATATTATAGAAAAAAAATAATTAAAAAATTGTTAGATAAATTGGTAAAACAGAATTGACCGAGAAACTGGCAAATGGGAAATGTAATATTGATTCTTACAAAGAATAAACTGGCAAAACATCGCAAAATACTGTCTGCTCTGTTGTTCTTACAATAGCAATTTGTATCTGATAATAACACTTGTTCAGTAATAAAAGAACACAGAAACACACACATACGCACACACAAACAGAGCAACAGAACATTACCAACAGTCGTCTTTGCAAAACTGAAATCCCCACAAATTTAATACAGAACACTAACACTTATCTATGCTGTTGTTTACCCCACAACAAAAACAACACTACCAGAAAATCAACATCCCCCCATTTTCACTCACCTAGGAGGGTGATATCCAGCGTTGAGAGACACCTGTTGAGAGGCGTCTCCATAGCATCTGTGGCCACCTGCTTGGTCCTCCCCATCCGGTGCCAGGTCCC
>NC_090739.1:129597887-129607887 GCF_036898095.1 Palaemon carinicauda
CGAATATATATATATATATATATATATATATATATATATATATATATATATATATATATATATATATATATATATATATATATATATATATTCGGAGGTGGCTTGGTCTAGTAAAGAGAATAGGAGAAGAGATGATAACGTAAAAAGATATGGAATAACCTGGACGACATATCAATGTTGAAAATAAAAAAGATATATATATATATATAGTTTTTAAAGGAAGGGAGATCAAATATGTGAGTGTATATATATATATATATATATATATATATATATATATATATATATATATATATTCGGAGGTGGCTTGGTCTAGTAAAGAGAATAGGAGAAGAGATGATAACGTAAAAAGATATGGAATAACCTGGACGACATATTATCAATGTTGAAAATAAAAAAGATATATATATATATATATATATATATATATATATATATATATATATATATATATATATATATATATATATATATATATATATAGTTTTTAAAGGAAGGGAGATCAAATATGTGAGTGTATATATATATATATATATATATATATATATATATATATATATATATATATATATATATATATATATGTGTGTGTGTGTGTGTGTGTGTGTGTGTGTGTGTGTGTGTAAACTTTATAGTATGAAACTGTAGTAAATTCAAACAATGATAACGGTATTTGTTTTAATTTAATTATACAATGAATATTTTGTGAGTGTTGGCTATTGTTCATTAATGAAAATTGATATTACCATGCAATCAATTTGATGTACCGAGTTAAAATCTAATTTTAAAAACATGACAGACTCTTTGTGGTGGGTCCAACTAACTTAGAAACTTAGAATTGAGTAAAAAAAAAAGAAAAAAAAAAAAAAAAAAAAAAAAAAGTTAAATACAAAAAAGTAAGATGTAATGATCGTGAGGGTTTTATATTAATATAGGAAATATATTTCCATAAAAAAATATTGAAAATAATATGAATTGATGGGTAACGAGCATAGAACATTTAGGCTTATAATAAATATTTCACTAAATATTCGATGTAATATAAAATGGGTCAAGGTAAAAACTAGCCATAAACCTTTTAAAAAGCGGAAATTTTATATATTCATTTTATATGTTTATATATTTTATATATTAAAAACCTATTAATTCATAAGCAATCGAAAAATTCCTACTTAACATACTTTAGAGAACGCTAATGAGTAAGTAATGAACATATGCGCGTACAAATGCTTAGTAGATGACTGACTGAAATTAGTCATCGCCATCGTGGAGAAACATAGTTAATCTTGAATTTGTATATTGTAGGCCTATTCGTAAATGCTCTCATATATATATATATATATATATATATATATATATATATATATATATATATATATATATATATATATATATATATATATATATATATACCGTATACACACATATATATGTATATATACATATATATATATATATATATATATATATATATATATATATATATATATATATATATATATATACATATATATACAGTATATATATATTACATATATATAAGAGTTGAAACAGTATTTGATATACTATATATAAATATATATATATATATATATATATATATATATATATATATATATATATATATATATATCTATTACTGCCACCATAATCAGCATAAAAACTGTAATGTTTGTCTTCTTTATCTTCATCGTTTTGAAAGAACTGATGTTTAATATATAGAACTACTTTGAAAAATTAATTACCTTTTTAATATTATCATTATTTTTATTATTATTATCATTATTATTATTAGTAGTAGTGGTAGTAGTAGTAGTAGTAGTAGTATTAGTATTAGTATTAGTATTAGTAGTAGTAGTAGTAGTATCATTATTATTATTATTAACTAAGCTACAACCCTTGTTGAAAAAGCAAGATGCTCTAAGTCCAAGGGCTCCAACAAGGAAAAATAGCCCAGTGAGGGAAGGAAATAAGGAAATAAACGATATGAGAAATAATTAGCAATTAATAAAATATTTTAAGACCATTAACAACATAAAGACAAATATTTCATATATAAACTATAAAAATATCTGTAGCAAGTTTGAACTTTTGAAGTTCTACCGATTCAACCACCCGATTAGGATGATCATTCCACAACTTGGTCACAGCTGGAATAAAACTGCTAGATGGGCAAACTCCATAACGTGTTATCAACAGCAAAATATATACTCTATCAAAGCAAGAAGGATGTCGGTGGTCTTCTAACATTTTTCTTTTTATTTTTAAGAAGAAATTATCTTAGAAGAAACTTGTGATTTATGAATTCAGATTAATGAATATAGGGGGTGTTGAGGGTGACCCTACAGTTACTCTAAAAGGTAAATGTTAAAAAAAATCGAAAGAATGCAGCAAAAAAAAAAAAAAAAAAAAAATCTTAAATATCGCCTACAGTGAGCCGCGCTAGGTGCAGTCTCCGCATGTCTGTCAATAACGTAAATTATTCCTTGTTTTTTTTTTATCTCATTCAATTTAATTCGGCTTTTCATGAATAAGAACGACTATTGTGGTAAGACACAATAACCATTGCTTTGTTTGGGCACCATTTTAATCTTCAAAATAATCTGTCAACTGTCTGTACCTACAAGATTCTATTACTAGCTCTCTCTCTCTCTCTCTCTCTCTCTCTCTCTCTCTCTCTCTCTCTCTCTCTCTCTCTCTAATCCATGTGCTGAGCCGATCATATTGCATTATCATCATCATCATCATAATAATAATAATAATAATAATAATAATAATAATAATAATAATAATAATAATAAGAATAATATTGAATTGGCAAGAAATAGATGTTTGTAGATTTTCCTTAAAATTTACCAAACAACTGTAACGACTCTGATACAATGACTATTGCTGTATGGGCGCCCATTTAATCTTCAAAATAATCTGTCTACTGCCTTTACCTACAAGATTCTATTACTAGCTCTCTCTCTCTCTCTCTCTCTCTCTCTCTCTTCTCTCTCTCTCTCTCTCTCTCTCTCTCTAATCCGTGTGCTGAGCCGATCATATTGCATTATCCACAGCGTTCAGTGAGAAATTGCTTTCTCTCCTTTCCTGGGCTAACTCGTTTGTTTGGTCTACCGCCCACCAGGCCATTGAGTGACGTCAGCATTACGTCACGGGCAATGCTTATGTTCATTCCTTTTTGTCCCTTCCTTTCTACGAGTCTTTCTATGCGTATCCTTTATCTATACTCAATTTTTTTTAATGAGGAGCATTTGCACTGAGGAAACTATTGTAAATATTTGGGCGTAGCTGTAAGCTTCACACTATAGTCAATTCTTTTTAGTGAGGCACATTTACACCGACTCGCAGGGGTGCCCTTTTAGCTCGGAAACGTTTCCTGCTATCTGATTGGTTAGAATGATCTTGTCCAATCAATCAGCGATCAAGAAACTTATCTGAGCTAAAAGGGCACCCTTGCGAGTCGGTGCAAATCTGCCTCACTAAAAAGAATTGACTATATTAGTACGACTTGCATGACTATTCGCTTGGTGAAACTGGTGTTGCAGAATCTAAGGTCAACGAAGTTGGAAGTGTTTATGTTTAAAGTGTAAAAAGTTCATTAGACCAGTTTCATATGTGACCTTATGAAAAGTCAGTATGCAATCGGTTGATGGTAACATTAAATCATAAGAATTTACTTATTCCAAAGTTTTACTACTATCAAACCATACAGTGTTTTTATCATTTATGTTTTTTTTTATTAATTGAGGGATTAGTTCAAGGATTTATTCAGGCACTATGGCGTCGCAAAGGCAGTGGTCATCGACTGAAAAAAATCCTTGTTGATTACCAATGATATATGAGAAAATTAATAAACATAGATATTTCAGCAAAGATATTGAGAATCTGTACAAGTTGGAGTAAGATTACATATTATTATTATTATTATTATTATTATTATTATTATTAGCTAAGCTACAACCCTAGTCGGAAAAGCAAGATGCTATAAACCCAAGTGCTCCAGCAGGGAAAAATAGCCCAGAGAGGAAAGAAAATAAGGAAATAAATAAACGATCTGAGAAATAATGAACAATTAAAATAAAATATTTTAAAAACAGTAACGTTAAAATAAACATTTCATATATAAACTATAAAAAGACTTATGTCAGCCTCTTCAACATAAAAACATTTGTTGCAAGTTTGAACTTTTGAAGTTCAATCGATTCAACTACCCGATTACGAAGATCATTCCATAACTTGGTCACAGCTGGAATAAAACTTCTAGAATACTATGTAGTTTTATCAGTTTTTCTCACTGCGTTGGTGATTGCTCTAAGGTACTATAGTTATTCATTTGATAAACTTTTAGTTACGTATATAAAACAAGAGGTAAGCACATTTTATCCTCGCCTTTAATCCTGGATTCAGATTAATCCTGGAATTAAAATGTTGTTGACACGCGCCTCTGAAAGGTCAACAGGTATGATGAAAGAGAGAGAGAGAGAGAGAGAGAGAGAGAGAGAGAGAGAGAGAGAGAGAGAGAGAGTTATATATATACATATATATATATATATATATATATATATATATATATATATATATATATATATATATATATATACAATATATGTATGTGTGTGTGTTTGTACATATATATGTGTAAATATAAGTATTTATATATATATACATATAAATATATATATATATATATATATATATATATATATATATATATATATATATATATATATATAATATATATAAGATAGATAGATAGATAGATAGATATGCACAGGTTTTAGTGTATCTATATATATATATAATATATATATATATATATATATATATATATATATACATGCGTAAATATATATATACATATATATATATATATATATATATATATATATATATATATATTATATATATATGCCTACTGTGCACAAACATGCATATATATATATATATATATATATATATATATATGGGATGAGGTTACCTTCTCTACTATGAATGCGGTCCATACAGCTAGCTTAGCTAATAATAATAATAATAATAATAATAATAATAATAATAATAATAATAATAATAATCTTGGTTTATCGCTGGTGAGGTAAGATATATTACAGAGAAAAGAGCATGTATTGAAAAATCGAAATATATGCTACCTTTATGTATTATGTATTATATAGACATTGTCTAACACATTTCAGGATTCAATAAACTTTAACATTACTCCGATTTCGAAATGGGTGTCCTGTATCTTCCAGTGATGCGACTTAACATTTATTTTTTTACTTCTGAAATGTCCTTCATATAGCGCTCATTATCTTTTTCAACATAGGTATGTCTAGGCCTGTCCGTGGTATGATGGACGAAGTCAAGATAAGAGTTACTGGCAGAAAAAGAAAAAAGAAAATATAGGCTTATTAGGTCTGTCCTCGGTATGACAGACGAAGTCAAAATAAGAGTCTCTGGCAAAAAAATATAGGCTTGTTATCTTCCTTTTTCAACAACGGTATCATAGGTCTAGTTATCTATCTACCCTGCTTGTTGGATGATTAAACAGGCCTGCATAAACAAGTATAGCCTTTACATCAATTAGGATTTTTGCTAAAGGCTGATACGTACAAGCAAGCAAGGTATTTTTCATTTTAAAATGGGAACTAAGACAACCTTCCATTTCAACAACAGTATCATAGGTCTAGTTATCTACCCTGTTTGCTAGATAGAACAGGTCTGCATAAACAAGTTTAGCGTATACATTAATTAGTTTTATTGCTAAAAGCTTATGCATACAAACAAGCAAGGTGTTTTTCACTTAAAAATGGAAAAAAAAAAAACTTTTCTTTTTCGACAACGCTATCATAGGTCTAGTTATCTACCTTACTTGATAGATAATTAACAGCTCTGCATTAACAAGTAAAGCGTATACATTATTTAGTTTTATTGCTAAAAGCTGATACATACAAACAAGCCAGGTATTTTTCATTTAAAAATGAGAACAAAAGTAACCTTTACGTTCATATCAAGGTGTCGAGAGGTAGACAAGGCAGTGAGATGAACAGAAAAAAATGTCAGTTGGAATCAAACACTTCATTGAGTGGAATCACAGTGAAATGAAAAGAAGAAACGAGTGAAGCTACTTGACTTGGAAACGGAATTCGATAAGACGGGCTACAATGGTATATAAAAAAAACCGATATCTTAGAGTGGTTCTCTCTCTCTCTCTCTCTCTCTCTCTCTCTCTCTCTCTCTCTCTCTCTCTCTCTCTCAGAGCTCATCAAAAGATGAGACAGAGCATAAAATATGAAAAACATTCTTTGGCAGAGGAACAGCTCGCGTGGAAATATGAATATGGTGAAAAAATAGGAAATATTACAAACGATTGATAAAATTAATCATTATTTATTTAATTTCAACAATAAATCTAATAAATAAATTTTGGAAAATTTCGATATAAGTTTATGATACTAATAGCCAATTGGGATACAGTAGGCCTATATCGAAAAGCTATAGTCTATAGAGTAAATAAAACTTAATGAGAAATAAGTATTTAAGGAAAATAGGCCAGAGATGTCTAACGTAATTTTCAAAATTCATCCTTTTTTCTCCATTGACGCCTTTGAAAGAACAAATAAAAATAAACAAATGATGTAAAAAAAAAAATCCAAATCAATATATACATTAACTTGTTCATAACTTTAAGAATATCGAACTGATTTACAAATAGAAAAGAATAATGAAACCTTTCAATTTTCTCTATGACACTTAAGGCAAGGTAGGGAGAAAAACGTGGTTAAAACTGAGAGAGAGAGAGAGAGAGAGAGAGAGAGAGAGAGAGAGAGAGAGAGAGAGAGAGAGAGAGAGAGGGGGGGTCATTCGTGATTGGCGGAGGCAAAGAACAAGTCATTGTACTGTCACAAAATTTCCTATGAACCAAACATATACACTATGATCAGCGTCCAAGTTAGGACCAAAAGGAACCAGACAGTGACTAATTATGACTTATTGGCTACACATGTGTCCTTCAAACTGCCGATATTTAGCTCCCAGGGATATTTAGGTTATGGGCACTTGAAAAATCCAAGATTGTGATCCACACTAAAGGTTTAAAGGCCACTCAAGAATGGCAGAGGCAAGGGACAGTGATATTTCCCTAGCAAGCAGGATAATGCCCTAGAGACTGAAATATATAAATATGATCAGCTTCTCCACCCAAGCTAAGACCAAGGAGCGCCTGGCAATGGCTGCTGATGACTCAGCAGATAGACCTATAGGCCTCCCCCAAACCCCCAGGATGGAAAAATGTATCTAAATATGGATTTGTAAATCTTGGCCAATAGAGATTAATATTCACATTAAAATGTATCAACAGTAGAGTTTTATTGCCTTGCGCGCGTGTGTGTGTGTGTGTGTGTGTGTGGCCATCTACTGATGGCTAACGAAAGTGCTTCCATTTATGATTAATGATAATAATAATAACGTTTGTTTGTTACCCTATCATCAACGCTCTAAACCCATTCTTTGAGAAGCTTTTAATGTTCAAATATAGTGAAATAAAGCAGTGGAGAAGGTGGGTGTGACTGTAATATAAAAATCAAAAGGGAAAGGAAAGACAAACGAAAGCACAGCAAGCAACAATCGAACCTTCAACTATTCATCATTTTCAAAAGCTTTCTGCGAAGTTAAGCCAAGTATTGTGTGAGTAGTGAGAACTCTCCGGGGCTTCTTCAAAACTAATTCTTTTTTATTTCTTTCTATTGTATGACAGAAGGTGTTTCTTGCGTTATCAATTCAATGGTCACAACCAAAAATTCATGTTTTATGAGAATCTATAAGTCCTATAAACATTAAATAATGTATCGATACATATGGATACATAGTTGTTACTGATTTTAGAATGATGTATTGTTAATTTGTTCTCGTCATTTATTTGTTTCCTTATTTCCTTTCCTCACTGGGCTATTTATCCCTGTTGGAGCCCTTGGGCTTATAGCATCTTGCTTTTCCAACTAGGGTTGTAGCTTGGCTAATAATAATAATAATAATAATAATAATAATAATAATAATAGCTTCATGTAGATTAGCACAATTGAGAATCTCTCTCTCTCTCTCTCTCTCTCTCTCTCCTCTCTCTCTCTCTCTCTCTCTCTCCTGTTATTTTTAAATTCGTAACAGGAATGGTATAGCTTGTTTGCAAGGTGCCCTTCTGAAAGATTCTAATCGAACACGCGAAACTCATCATAAATGAAGCACGTTAGAGTTTTAATATGATGTTTAAAAATAGAGTCCATGTAAGATGGCAACGCTGTCGTTGTCATGAAGAGGAGATGCTTCACAACTTTATTTTTTAATCAACTCAAATTGTTCGGTTCAACAAGGTAGAAAAGAATGTTCTTGCTTTTTTCGTTCAAAAGCTTAAAGAAAATTATTATTATTATTATATTATTATTATTATTATTATTATCATTATTATTATTATTATTATTGTTGTTGTTGTTGTTGTTGTTGTTGTTGCTGTTGTTGTTTGTTGTTGTTATGTAAAATTATTCAAAGGTCATCAGCTTGTAAGACAAGCTTTAATAAGCAAGAAAATAAAGAATTGGGCCTAGCAAAAAAGGATAATTCCACAAACACTAACACATTATTATTATTATTATTATTATTATTATTATTATTATTATTATTACTATTATTATTATTATTATTAGCTAAGCTACAACCCTAGTTGGAAAAGTTGCTATAAACCCAAGGGTTCCAACAGGGAAATAGTCCAGTGAAAAAAGGAAATAAAGAAACAGGTTAGAAATAGTGTGCCCGAGTGCACCCTCAAGCAAGAGAACTCTAACTCAAGACAGTGGAAGACCATGGTACAGAGGTTATGACACCACCCAAGACTAGAGAACAATGGTTTGATTTTAGAGTGTTCCTCTCCTAGAAGAGCTGCTTGCCATAGCTAAAGAGTCTTTACACATAGCACTGGAACATGCAAATTCAAAGATATGTGAAATATATAAAATAGAGAGTTGGCATCAGTAACACGCCAAACAGAATGAAAGGCCTCTTACACCTGTTGGAGTGGCAACATGGCTGCCTAGCAGAATGTGGACTGAACTCTGCAGAGCGAGTAGCACTCACTAATTCCTATAGTCAATTCTCTTAGTAAGGCAGCGTTGCACGGACTCGCCAGGGTGGCCTTTTAGCTCAGAAAAGTTTTCTGATCGGTAATTGGTTGGACAAGATAATTCTAACCAATCGGATACCAGGAAATTTTTTTCCGAGCTAAAAGGGCACCGCTGCGAGTCTGTGCAAATGCGCCTCATTAAAAAAATGAGTATAGTAGAGATAGACTGAAGAAACTGTAGTGACGAGTAAGGCAGAACCACAATAAATGTAGCCCAAGCATTGTTGTGACTGTAGACACAATTAAATGCATGAACTTGATTGTGTTAATAAATTAAATCAAATCAGAATAGCCTATTGTAAATAACAATCACCCATGTTATCGATTTAATCACGCTTTTTTGATACATTTGATATTGTACTACAATCAAATTAATCACTAAACAATATTCATATCACGTAGATAATACTGATCGATTTAATACAGATAAAAAATAGTTAAAAACAACAAAAAAAGATATGGTGAGCTAAGCTAGATCATTGTAAATTATACTTACTGATTGTAGTCGAAACGCGAGAAAACTATTACAATAAACGAAACCAATTCTTCTTCAATCAACGGGTTATTGCACTGTCATTGTTAAGTGGCCATTTTCCTCTTGGTAAGGGTAGAAGGGACCCTTTAGGTATGGTAAGCAGATCTTCTAGGAGAAGGACACTCCAAAATCAAACCATTGTTCTCTAGTCTTGGGTAGTGCAATAGCCTCTATACTATAGTCTTCCACTGTCTTGGGTTAGAGTTCTCTTGCTTGAGGGTACACTCTGGCACACTATCTTATTTCTCTTCCTCTTGTTTTGTTAAATTTTATAGTTTATTTAGGATTGATTG
>NC_090739.1:129609992-129612492 GCF_036898095.1 Palaemon carinicauda
TATTGTTAATATGTTCTCGTCATTTATCTGTTTCCTTATTTCCTTTCCTCACTGGGCTATTTTTCCCTTTTGGAGTCCTTGGGCTTATAGCATCTTGCTTTTCCAACTAGGGTTGTAGCTTGGCTAATAATAATAATAATAATAATAATAATAGCTTCATGTAGATTAGCACAATTGAGAATCTCTCTCTCTCTCTCTCTCTCTCTCTCTCTCTCTCTCTTTCTCTCTCTCTCTCCTGTTATTTTTAGATTCGTAACAGGAATGGTATAACATGTTTGCAAGGCGCCCTTCTGAAAGATTCTAATCGAACACGCGAAACTTATCATAAATGAAGCACGTTAGAGTTTTAATATGATGTTTAAAAATAGAGTCCATGTAAGATGGCAACGCTGTCGTTGTCATGAAGAGGAGATGCTTCACAACTTTATTTTTTAATCAACTCAAATTGTTCGGTTTAACAAAGTGGGAAAAAAATGTTCCTGCTTTTTCTCGTTCAAAAGCTTAAAGAAAATTATTATTATTATTATTATTATTATTATTATTATTATTATTATTATTATTATTATTATTATTATCATTATTGTTGTTGTTGTTGTTATGTAAAATTATTCAAAGGTCATCAGCTTGTAAGACAAGCTTTAATAAGCAAGAAAATAAAGAATTGGGCCTAGCAAAAAAGGATAAATCCACAAACACTTACACATTATTATTATTATTATTATTATTATTATTAGCTAAGCTACTGTACATCCCTAGTTGGAAAAGTTGCTATAAACCCAAGGGTTCCAACAGGGAAATAGTCCAGTGAAAAAAGGAAATAAAGAAACAGGTTAGAAATAGTGTGCCCGAGTGCACCCTCAAGCAAGAGAACTCTAACTCAAGACAGTGGAAGACCATGGTACAGAGGTTATGACACCACCCAAGACTAGAGAACAATGGTTTGATTTTAGAGTGTTCCTCTCCTAGAAGAGCTGCTTGCCATAGCTAAAGAGTCTTTACACATAGTACTGGAACATGCAAATTCAAACAGATATGTGAAATAGAGAGAGTTGGCATCAGTAACACGCCAAACAGAATGAAAGGCCTCTTATACCTGTTGGAGTGGCAACATGGCTGCCTAGCAGAATGTGGACTGAACTCTGCAGAGCGAGTAGCACTCACTAATTCCTATAGTCAATTCATTTCAGTAAGGCAGCTTTGCGCGGACTCGCCAGGGTGCCCTTTTAGCTCAGAAAAGTTTCCTGATCGCTGATTGGTTGGACAAGATAATTCTAACCAATCGGATACCAGGAAATTTTTTCCGAGCTAAAAGGGCACCGCTGCGAGTCTGTGCAAATGCGCCTCATTAAAAAAATTGAGTATAGTAGAGACATACCAAAGAAATGGTATTGACGAGTAAGGCAGAACCACAATAAATGTAGTCCAAGCATTGCTGTGACTATAGACACAATTAAATGCATGAACTTGATTGTGTTAATAAATTAAATCAAATCAGAATAGCCTATTGTAAATAACAATCACCCATGTTATCGATTTAATCTCGCTTTTTTGATACATTTGATATTGTACTACAATAAAATTAATCACTAAACAATATTCATATCACATGGTTAATACTGATCGATTTAATATAGATAAAAAATAGTTAAAAACAACAAAAAAAGATATGGTGAGCTAAGCTAGATCATAGTAAATTATACTTACTGATTGTAGTCGAAACGCGAGAAAACTATTACAATAAACGAAACCATTCTTCTTCAATCAACGGGTTATTGCACTGTCATTGTTGAGTGGCCACTTTCCTCTTGGTAAGGGTAGAAGAGACCCTTAAAATTATGATAAGCAGCTCTTCTAGGAGAAGGACACTCCAAAATAAAACCATTGTTCTCTAGTCTTGGGTAGTGCCATTGCCTCTGTATTATGGTCTTCCACTGTCTTGGGTTAGAGTTCTCTTGCTTGAGGGTACACTCGAGCACACTATTCTGTCTTATTTCCTCTTCCTCTTGTTTTGTTAAAGTTTTATAGTTTATGTAGGAGATATGTATTTTAATGTTACTCTTAAAATATTTTATTTTCATTTTTCCTTTCCTCACTGGGCTATTTTCCCTGTTGGAGCCCTCGGGCTTACAGCATCCTTTATCCAACTATGGTTGTAGCTTACCAAGTAATAATAATAATAATAATAATAATAATAATAATAATAATAATATTAAAATGAAACCATGATAGTGCAAAGTTTCACCGGCGTGGAAAATAGAAGAATTGTTCACCCTAGAGAAATTTAGCCTTGATATTCATGGTTAGCTGCGTTAGGTTACCTATTTAACGTCCTCAGAGCATAGCGGAGGTATAATGTTGTCATGGACACGGTCTAGGTATGCCCTAGAACGTGCTCATATAATGATCTAGGCCCTTGAACATATACAAGATTGTGACGCAAGACTTGGAAATTGTCATGGAGTGTGTGTGTGTGTGTGTGTGTGTTTGTCTTTTCTTTTGT